>NC_080169.1:79119546-79326448 GCF_950295315.1 Erinaceus europaeus
TCTTCCCTTGCTGGCATGGTAAGCAAGATCCACCCACCTGCTTGTACTGTTGGCCCCTTAAGTTGGCATCAAAGGAAATGGTGGCCTGCAGTTTCTGTAGGAGATCCCTCCCCAGCAGTGGCTCAGGACATTCGGGAATTACCAGGAAGGAGTGGGTAATGGTCTCTAGACTGGGGCCAGCGACTCTTCCTATAGACTTTGGATAACTCTTTGCTTTCCCGGTGGCCCCTATAATTATAACCTTGTCCTTTCCGGTGGGTCCAATTGGTTGCTGAAGTACTGAATGGGTGGCCCCAGTATCCACCAAAAAGTCAATTAATTTTCCCCCTACCCAGAGTTTTACCCTAGGCTCCCGGGGGTTGGAGGAGCCTTGACTTCCTCAATCTAATTCAAACAGCAGAGGCGCTTCCTCCTTCCTCCTTCTTTCTTCATCCCTCAGCTTTGGACAGTCCTTCTTCCAGTACCCCTCTTCCTTACATAGTGCACACTGATTCCTTCCTAACCCTCCTAGAGGCTTGCCCCTGCCTTTTATCTGCCCTCGTTCTTTCTTAGGTCCTCTTCTGTCCTCCCTACATTCTGTCTCCCTGGTCAGGAGGACCTTTTCCATCTTCTTATTTAGTCCCAGCATAGCCTTTGCTGTGTCTTCCCTATTCTCAAATACCTTCTGGGCTACTGCCAACAGTTCAGAGAGAGACTTCCCCTCAAAACCTTCTAACCTCTGTAACTTCTTTCTAATATCTGGGGCTGATTGGGCCACGAACTGGAGAGCGACTGCTGGCCTATCCTCGGGGGCCCTGGGGTCTATGGGCGTCCAGGTTCGGTACACCTGACATAACCTCTCCAAAAAGGCAGTCGGGCTCTCATCTGCACCCTGTTTACACTCAGTCACCTTAGATAAATTAGTGGGTTTCTGGGCCGTGGCTCGGATACCCCATAATAGAGTCTGGCGGTACCTGGTGAGGGCCTAGTATCCGGCGCTCGTATTGGGGGTCCCACTTCGGTCGAGATTGGGGGAATACCTCCTCTATCATGCTCTGGTCAATAGCCGGCTCCCCCCTGTGATCCCAAATCTGCTTCTCTCCTTCTACTTTTATTCTTTCCCTTTCCTCCAGGGTGAATAGGGTATTCAGCAGCTGCTGGCAATCATCCCAAGTGGGTTGATGAGTATAAAAAACTGACTCGAGTAGGGTTGCCACCCCCTCTGGGTCTACAGAAAAAGGAGGGTTCTGGTTCTTCCAATTATACAAATCAGAAATGCTAAAGGGGACATAAGTCCTCAGGGGCCGTCCTCCTTCATCTAACTCCCCTACCTTCCGCAAAGGAAAAGTCCCAACCGATGCAGGCTCTGATCCAAAAGCAGTCCCTGCTCTAGTATGAGGCTGGCTCAGGACTCCTGACGGGGACCCAGAGGTGGAATCAGGCACCTGGAGGGTCCTCTTTGAGGTGGTAGCCCTTGGGGAGTCGGCATATGGAGGAGGGTTCTCAGTCCTCTGCTTCCTCACTCGTGGAGTGGATTCGGGGGCTTCAGGGAGGACAGGAGTGGTAGGTCCCCTGGGAAACCTGTCTCTTTGCTTGCTCTCGGCCACAAACACTCCCGATCTGCTCTTAGCCTTCTCCTTCCCTCTGGGACCACCTTTGCACTCTTGCAAGTACTTTGACTGGTCCTGAACAATGCCCATCCAGACCTCAATGTATGGCATTTGGTCTGGGTGCCTGGGGTTCCCAAAGATCACATCGTGCACTGTCGCGCACTTTCCCAGGTTGAGACTTCCCGCGTCAGGCCAGCCAACCTCAAAGGTTGGCCACTCCCTTTAATAGAACTTCCTCAGTGTGAAGGCGTCCACCTGGGCTCCAAACCCAGCAGATCTCTTTGAGAAACCTGAAAAATTATTAGTTAAACATTCAAGGGGGGTGGGCTTACAGTCCTTAGACTGGCTCTATCCCATTTTCTCATCAAAATGGAACAGAAGAAAGACAAACAGTACAACAATGACTCCAGCAATCAACCCCAGGGTCCCTTTCACTCTTGTCTTTACCCGCTGTCTGGCGCACCACACACTTTCACAATCCCTCTCACTCTCCCACACTTCCCCAACTAACCCAAAGGGTGTCCACTTAGGACCTTCTCCTTTACTGGGGCTTCACAGAGCCTCAGTCGATGAGGACTCCAGCTTGCTTGACGTTTAACCACACAGACACACAAACACAGATTCAAAAAAATTTATTAGAGATTGGAAGAAGAACTGCCCCCCTATGAGGGACAGGCAATCAGCTGTGCTCGCCTGGCCAGGCCCCTCACGGAGCCTTAAGGAGTCTTAGCTTAGGAGTAGCCATATGATCCCGGCCTCGGTCTCAATATACTGAGAATCTCCACTGAGCTGAAATGACTCCACTGACATGCAGGTTAGAGCCCAATCAAGCCCCGTATTTTATTGACCGTGAGGCACACAACACGCACACAAACGTTCACAACAGACCATTCATTCAGTCAATAGGGAGTGATTACCTGACCGGCTGCTGCTACTAAGTTGTTGCAAGTCAGGCCTTCAGGAGTCACCGGAGAGTAGCTCCAGCCAGACCCTGTCAGTTGCACTAACAAGGTCAACCTTTTCGTGAATCGCCAAAGTAGAGAGAAGAACAGAAGCCAAAAACAAACAGTAGAGAGACACAGACACAGAGAGGAGGAGCTGGTCCTGCCACGACAGGCTCCCCCTCCCCCGGGGTCACTGCCGGCAGCGGAGCCAGACACTAGGAGCTAATCCTGCCACAAAAAGTCCCTAGACCCCCTGGGCAGTGCAGTTCCCCATTGCAGCCCTTGTTAGCAGCTGCAATACCATTGAACCAGCGCCTGACCTGGGTATGTGCTGGTGCCTGACTTGTCAGTCCGTGGCCCTACAGTCTGTCAAACTTCAGTCCTGGGCCTCACCCAGCTATAGTGTGGTGTGGCACACCCCACACTAGTTCAGGAGCTAGACCCTGGCCAGCCGGTCCCTTTCTGCTCCCCCAGGACCTCAACCTACTTCCTCCTGAAGCAGTTGGCAACCTGGCTGCAACCGAGAGGCTATCGCCTCTGGTGCTGAGGCTGGGATTACCACGGTGTCCCGCAATCCACAGGCCTCTACCAAACCCGCGGTGACAAAACATCACAAAAAAATGGTATACCATGTACCAAAATCAGGCCTGACTTACCAGCGCCGAGCAGAGCCTCCAAGGCCTCCTAGGGTCCGGATCCAGGATGGGGTGTCCTCAGGAACTCCTGTCTGAGGAGATCTCACTGGGGCCTCCAAATGTTAGCGAGCAAAATCAAACCACCATCCACTGCAAGGAAGCAAAAGATGTTTATTCACGAATTCGAATCCAGGCCGAGTGGTGACTGACAGCAGTCCACCAACTTGACCCCAGACAGGGCTCAAACCACACAATTTATAGGATTTCTGAATACACTCAGGGAGGGGGAACACATCACCTTATCAATCTATACCCAATAACATGCTATAGAAAACACAGAATCCAATCATTTCAAACTTAGCAAAAAGTGGGATCCACTCAAAGCAAAGCGCGGGCTAATTTCAAACATTGCAAAACCACACAACCAATAGAACCTAGCCAGGTAGGGTCACCACATCCTGCTGCCATCAGCTGCAACCTTCTGGTAAACAGTTTCCTTGTGCAAAGGTCCTGATAAGCCTGGCCTGTATGCGGGGTCTTGGTAAACAACTAGTGGCTTACTGATTAGGTCCTGTTTTTCTGGGGGAAAGGGTAAGGAATTTTCCATCTTACAGGAATCTGCAACACATTGACAAAACATTTGTTATAATGATGTTCTCAACCCTCAGACCTATAGACAAGTAGGTTCTGAGTCTAAAAACTGAACTTGTATTAGAGCGATTCAAAAGATTGCATCCACTGTTTAAAACATGTTGTATGTCTTACATAGCTCAAATATAAACCTTTACATATTTTTTTGTATTTTTGTGTCAAAATCATTCATTTTGCACATATATATGTATATATATATATATATATACATATATATATAATATATATATATATTATATATATACATGTATATATATACATATATATACATATACATATACATATATATATACATATATATATACATATATATATACATATATATATACATATATATACATATATATATACATATACATATATATATAATGACTCATTGACTGAACTGTCATGTGACTTAGTTTTCTGATACTAAAATGAAGAAATAATTGGCAGAATACTTAAATATCTATAAATCAGAAATTTCTTTGAAGGTCAATACAACAAGTAAAACAAACAAAAAAGAAATCAATGAGACTACATCAAACTTCAATGCTTTGGGATATCAGATTGAACCATCATGAATGTAGGAAGACATCCTACAAAATGGAAAGAAAAGGGCTAATAATCAAAATATAAAAATAACTCACTAAACTCATTAAAAAAATAACTCCATTAAAATATGGGGAGGGGGCATGGACAGAATCTTCACCAAATAGATCCAGAGTGTCCACAAACATATGAAAAAGTGCTCAGTGTTACTGATCACAAGATAAAGGCAAACAAGAACAACAATAAGATACTTCATTACACCTGCAAGGATGCCATGCATTTGAAACATTGGACATACATGTTGGTGATTATGCATGGAAAAAGGAAACCTCTGTATTGCTGCTGGTAATGTTTTCATGCCTGCCCAGGCAACTCTAAAATGAAGCCAGGTTTGGAAACCAGTGACTGAAGTATCTGAAATGAAAGAATCTACAATGAAAGTTTTAGCAGATTGAGTTTTTATCCTCACTGCACTGCTATTCACTCTGAGTAGAGTTTAAATAAAATGATATGGAAAGATTTAAGTTAAGGCACTACTTCTTATACATGGCTGGTTTAAATAAGTACATATGCTCACATGAGCACAGGTCTGAATATGCATATCAAACTATTTTGAGGTGTTCAGCTTTATTGGGTGTCAGATTTGGGAAACTGAACATTGAGAATTGGAAAATTGCTTAGAATACTTTATTATCAATAGTTATTGTTTCAGTTGAATTCAATTAACTTCTGTGTTCCTCTTGGTTGTTTCTCTTACTTTTGTAAGTTTCTAGTTGTTCTTTCTAGGATGAAATTCTTAATAGGATGTTTATAATAGTGCACTGTAGCAAAAATATTCTTGTTTTCAGGTGAAAAAAAACCAAAAGTATTCATTCAGTTCTCTTGTTTGAGTGTATAAATTATAAATCTAGTTAGAGGCAGGACTATAAAACTAGCTTCAGTGTTCTCTAGACAAAATCCTGATGGCAGATATATAGTAACTTATTTTTTTTCCTTACTAAGCTTTGCCACGTGGTAATTTAATAGAATCAATTTTGCCAACCATCTAGGAAATAATACTCACATGGTATTTATACACCTACCACTTTCCTTAGTGTTTTTGACAGACAAGATCATGACATTCTTTCGTATTTCTCCTTGATGTAGCTCAGAATCCCCCTGATGACTTAACTGGCACATTACCATTGGCTAGCATAGCCTCACAAAATAATAAATTATTGTGCTTTATTAAAAAAAAATAAGAACTACAGGATAAATTTCAGTCTCTAACCTTAAACAGACAACTTCATTGCTGTGGACTTACTGCTCAACATACACAAATTGAAACCGTTGGTTCTTTACCAGTGTTGTTCTTTTCAATGAGTTTTCCTTTTGCTAATTTCTTTGGTATATGGGGTTGTTACAGTTTTACCTCAAGCTGTGAGACTCTTTCAATGTCTTAGTCTTTATGAGTAATTATTCCTCTTGGGAGTAAAGAAGGAATGTCTTTCATCATGCTCTTGTTTTTGTAACTTTCTTCGATAGTATATTTTAAAATAATTAAATTTATGTGAAACTCAGAACTGAATATTTAGAATAGGTTCTTCCTAAGTAATTCTTTTTATCTTGAATTTTCTTTTCTTTCAGATCTTTGCAGTTTCCTAATTTCCAAGAGTTTTGATATTCTACCATTCTTAATGGGTTAATACCTTTTCTGTTTTACCCACATTTTAGATTGTTGATCAGTTTTCAGCAGAAAATGTCAAAGCTAATGTTAACAAGAGACATAAAATATGTAAATCAAAATTGATGTAACAACTTGTTCAAGAATTCTCCCTACCTTAATTTGTTGTTGTTACCAGAACTTCATTGTTCTGGGCTGACTTTTTCAGATAAAGTGAGACAGAAAGAAGGCAAGAAGGAAATACACCACATGCAATGAGAGCTGGGATCAAACTTGGGTTGCAATCATGGCAAAGCAGGTTCACTATCCAAAGAAGCTCTTTTGCCTCCTATTTAATTAATCACTTGTCAACAGTATTCTATCTTACTGTGACATCTAAACCATGTAATACTTCGAAAGAATTTATGTTGGTTAGGTCTGCTCCATCGACAGATATGATTTGGCAACTCAAAATAAACATATAGTGTTGTTTTACTAAGCTCATTTTAAAGGCAAGTATGCCCTATGAGTAAGCTAAACTTCACCCATTAACTTTTAGTATAAGGGATGAACCTGATTTTAAATGATTAAAACCTTAAAATATCTTCCTTTAAATGTAAAGAAGCTATGAATAATTCTACTTTAAATGTAGTACATGAACAAAGTATTATGCTCTTTGAAGGTGGTATTCAAAATATAAAAGGTGATATTCATAATACCTCTTTTACTGTAGAAAATGCAAAATTGCTAACTTGGGCTTCAGCTGTTAAAGAAAATCTGCAGATAGAGCAAAAGGGCAAAAGGGTGACATCTGGCATAACAAGCTTTCTAAGATGGGTTTGGCTTAAAGCCTGCATTAAGTGGCAGAAGCAGAAAAAAATCTATTGAAATAAAATAAAAAAAATTGAGGACAATGAAAAATTGACTTCTAATCTTTAGCAAACTTGTTTAAAACCACTGTAACCCTGTTTTGTTGTTGTTATGACTTGAAATGGACCATCACCTCAAATGTGCGTCTGAAAGACAGGAAAATATGCCTGCATGCTATTTTCTCAAGTGGAGGAGGCTAAATCTTTTCATAAATTTCCAGTCACTGAATACTTGACTTCACCTTTTCACATGAGTGAGTAATGCACTGAGGTATTCACATTATTACAGTATCGCCTCCACTTAACTTGTTTGGAAACTTGCTAAACATAATGCATCAAGAGCTGTTCGAAGTAATAAAAAATATATTTCATCTTCAAAACAACAGTGGCGTGAAAATGATGATTCCTATAGCTACAAAAGAAAATAATATACTGCTTGAAACAAACAAGGGACAAATTAGGACAAAATCTCTAAATCATGAAATTACTCAAGGTAAGGAAAGGTAAGAATTACCTTTGCAGAGAGCAGGTTTAAAACTAGCAATTTCACGGAATTTCTTTCATTTTTTTAAACTACATTATTTTGCCATTATCATCCCAGTTTGAAACTTAGAGATTAAGGAGGAGCATAGTTATTGATTCTGGATGATCAGTATCCTATTGTTTATCAGCTTAAAGGAAGTGATTCTGCTGAATTCTGAGCAAATGATTTCCTTGGTTAGTTCTGATAGATGCAGTCTCAAATAGACTCTGCCTGTTGCTGTGATGTGCATGTGCATCTGTGATGTGACCAAGCCTTGGCAACAGTTCTGTTAAAAATCAGCCTTTGTGTTTGGCCTTGGACTTTACTCAATTATACTGGAACTTGAACTTGACTGATATAAAGTACTTGTGCCTTCACGCTAGTTTCTCACATAAAGATGAAAGTGAAAATATTATCTATATTATGGACTTGATTTGCACATGACTAAATTTCAGTGGGAGTTTAGCATGTGGATTGAAACATTAATATGACCTTTTGAGAGTTGTTTATAAATAAAGCTTATGTTGCTTGCCTACATGCTTGATATTATCATGATTCCAAAGACTGAGCAATATTTGTTGGTTGAAATAGACAGTGAATCATGGAGAAATAGAAAAATGACACTTTTGCACATCCAATATATGACATTGTTTCTAGGTTGAAGTTCCTTGGTTAAAATATTGAATTACAAGATTTTTTTATTTACCTATCTCCCAATAATTTGAATACTAGAAATTTAAATTCTATTATTTAGTTAAATCAAAAAGAAGTATAAATAAAAGGAGATGGGGAGAATGTGCTAAATGAAAGAAAAATGAGTGCTGAGAGCTAAATTTAGAAGAAATGTAATTTGAACAATTATGAATAATTTAATTCTAATTATTAGGCAGTTAATAAAGGACAATGGATTTAATTTTTGTCTTACTTGTTTGTAAGAGAAGCTACACCTTTTAAAATTATCTAGTGACCTTCTCTCTATCTGACCAGAGTTAGACATACAAAAAGTAGGCATAGGAAGATGTGAATGGATAGGATTAAAGAGTAAGCATAAAAGAGTGTGGACATAGGTTCTGAAACCAGATGGTATTTTAATTCTAATTCTACCTTTTCCCATCTTTGTGAATGTCCAAATAGTCTTACATCGCAGGAAAAAAATGATTGACAGATAATATAAAACATCATTTTATCCTCTTCCTTGTCTATCATCTTTTATGTAATGTGTAGGAATCTTAGAACTATTTTTCTGAGCTTGTTTGCCTCTCTCCATGAAGAATTAATTACAATAGAAGTTTCTTGTACTAAGAAGAACTAAAAGTATTTCTTCTCTCTCTCTCTCTCCCTCTCCTTCTCCCTCTCTCTTTCTCTCTTTCTCCCTCTCTCTCTCTCCCTTCATCCCTCTCCTCCTCCCTCCCTCTTCTTCTTCTTCTAGCGTTTGCCCTTCTTCCATAGCCAGTCAACAGCGTCAGGTTGAGCCTGATATCTGCTTGTTGCTGGCTTTGAAAGTGACTGGGATCCATGTGGATTCAGTCGGCTAGGAAGGATCGTCAGTTTCCCCAATAAATGGGTACTCACGGGATGCACCACAAGAAGGTCGATCCAATGCTCCCTCCCTCATTATTTGCTTTTGGATACTCTGGTTGTATTCAAATGTTGGTATAGTGAATATCAGTCTTTTCCTCACACTACATATGAAAATTTCCTCAAAATGACTCATATACTTAAACACAGATTCTAAAGTTACAAACTAGCTAAGAAAAACATAATATACATTTCTTTGTGACTTTAGATTAAGTCATGATAATTTAGGTAAAACTTGGGAAAAACATCAATAATGAGAGAAAGATAATAAATATTATATGGTACATAAATAAAGCAAAGGAGCAGATAGTCAAGTGAAAACTTAGCCTTAGACACTGATCATACAACTGAGGCTACCATAGACATACCCATAGCCAGAGAGGGAGAGGGAAATGGCTTGAAAAAGTGGAGGGCACATTCACTGCAGCCTTAATCACAGTAGCCAAAAGTGAATTAAACCTTAATGACATTCAATAATGGATCCACAAGTAGTAGAATAATATACTCAATGGAACACCTGTCAATCATCGGGAGAGATGACTTTGCTCCTTTTGAAACAAAATGGGTGGAACTTGAGGCGACTATGCTAACTGAAATAAATAAGGTAGTGGAAGATAATTGTGGATAATCTATTCATATGTGAAAAATAGCTAAAAAGAAAAACAATGGGAGTCGGGAGATAGTGCAGCATGTTAAGCGCAGGTGGCACAAAGCACAAGGACCAGCATAAGGATCCCCCATTGGAGGCCCCTGCTCCCCATCTGCAGGGGAGTCGCTTCATAGGTGGTGAAGCACGTCTGCAGGTGTCTATCTTTCTATCCCCCTCTGTCTTCCACTCCTCTCTCAATTTCTCTCTGTCCTATCCAACAGCAATGATATCAATAATAACTACAACAATAAAACAACAAGGGCAACAAAAGGGAATAAATAAATAAATATTAAAAAAAGAAAAAACAACTTGCTAAAAAGATAATAATAAAACTGTCTTGTAAATCCTGTGAAAACCATGCTGGTTACTGGAGAAAATAGAGAGAGAAAGGGGTGTAAATAGAGGAGGATTCTCGTTAGTGTAATGGTACTAGAAATATATATATATGAGAATATATGGAATTATATTCCTTAATTTTTAAACATTGTAAGACAATGTTAAATCAGTAATGAAATTAAAATACTTTAATAAAAATATGGTAGTGAAATTAAAATAAAAATAACAAAGGAAAAATTAGAGGAACTCTAGTGTGCTATAGTAAAGGACTATAGACTTTGGAGTGATAATAGAAATGTTGTGAATATATATATATATATATATATATATATATATATATCGAATTTGTATCCCTAAAGCATTCAGCCTTGTAAGTCAATATTACTTAATAAACTATTTTCACTAAAAATAAATCAAATAGATAGAATAAAAACTTTTGTCTTTGAAAGAAAATTAGAAAAGCAAAAAAGAAAAAAAATACTGAGGGGAAAATAGTTGTTCATTAATTCTTGGACAAAAATTTTTTTATTTAGAATAGATAATCAGATAATAACTGTGAATTTAAAACTGAGCATAACAATTGAGCCAACACTACACACAAAAATATATGAATGACACATAAAATTACTATTAAAAGTTTCGTACTTAGTAACTGCAACATTGTTAATTTTCTTACAAAACACACTAGAATTGATATGGAGAGGATGACAATGTCAACTGTTGTTTAGGATATAGAATATTTATAGTACTCATTTATAGCTGGTGAGAATGCAAAATGGTGTAACCATTTTGGTCATTAAACTCAGATTTTTAAATATTCAAATATTCATACTTCATGTAATTCAACAAAATATCTTTCTAACAATTTACACATGAGAAAACTTTCATATTTTCAAGTTGTAAATAAGTTCAGACATATAAATGAATATTCATAGCACTTTTAATAGTAGATTCATTTCAGTTGCAAGCAACTAAAATATCTTTTTATGTTTATGAATATATATCCTATCATATCCATACAATAAAATCTCATTCAGTGATTAAATAACAAATTATTATTGATTATACAACAACATGTATATACAAGATCCTTACAAGTAAAGAAGCTAAATATAAAATAAAACATAATATACAATTCCATTTATATTAAATTCTTGAAGAGATAAAAACTTATCAAAGTATATCAGGTTTTCCTGGTGTCTTTGGTAGCAGTTGACATTTAACTAGATGGGACAGACACTAGTGAACATTTTGAGGTGGTGGAAATAATTTCCATCTTGATTTAGATAGTAGTGGCATAACAATAATATCTGAACATTTACTAAAGGTAATATTTAAAAGGGATTAACATCTATATCACAAGCCAGTTTAAAGTGGTTTATTTTATGCAAAATAGGAAGTGTCATAAAATAGAGAGAGAAAAAGAGAAGCTAGATTGCTGTATAGTACATTTTGCTGTGGGAAATGAACCAGGAGCCTCTGTCATACAAATCCTGCATTCTACCAGATGAACTGTTTCCCTGATCACAGATCCAATGAGAAAAAGGAAAAAAAAATACTATATCTTCCAAAGTCATTTATACCAAATGTTGTGGGTATGATAGAGGTTAATAAGTAACCTATATTTATTGAAGATGTAAGTGAGACAATTATATGCTTTGTCAGCTTCTACATATTCTGCTGGCAAAGAGGTGTCAGAGCATTTAATTTGCTCTGTGGCAGCATTAAGCAGAGTTCACCACATCTAGTCATTTGTAACTGCCAAGAGGCATGCATGGGACATCCATTCTGTTATTATGGCTAGCATGGAACAAAACTTAAACTGGCAGCTATGGTAGCTTTTGATTTATGGTGATTATGAAGTGGCAGTCACCTGGCTGTTGTAGCTTTCTGTACAGTTTTAGTCTGGGTGCTAAAGGTTTCCTGATTTTAGGAGACATGGTACTGATTTTGTGGTGACGTTTGGAATTATTTTCTTTAAATTCACAGCAGAATCTGATCCTTGAGCCTTTTTTAAAAATGATTCTATAAGCTATTAATATCCTATAATACAATAAAATTATTTTCTTGGGAGTTGGGCTTGTCGTATGCTTTACATTGGTTTGTTCTAACCCTCCCCCGCCAAGAGAATTGGATTAGTCCAGTTAATTTGGCGGGCCTGCTTGGCCCCGCCCCAAGGAACCTGGAGAGAGGGTTCCTGAGTCAGAGAGTTCCGGAGTTCGAGAGTTGCAGAGTTAGAGGGTTCCTGAGTCCGAGAGTTCCTGAGTTCGAGAGTGCCAGAGTTCCTGAGTTCCTGAGTTCGAGAGTTTCAGGGTTACAGAGTATGAGAGAGTTCCAGTGTGCCAGAGTTTCAGAGGGTTCCCGAGTACGAGAGTTCAAGAGTTCCTGAGTTCCAGAGTAAGGGAGAGGGTTCCTGAGTTCGAGAGAAAAAGAAAGAGTGCTTGCGCCGCCATAAAGAGACAGCAGAGCTCTGTTTGGTGATTAGTTTGTCTTAGTTTATGAATCGTTGTTCCTGAATAAAGAAATACAGCTTCCCTGCCCAGCCGTTGTCTCCGCGTCTCTGTTCACCACTGCGAAGCTAACTTGGCCGGCAAGAGCCTTCCAAAAATTTTAACAACAAATGGCGCCCACATGGACCTGACCTGCGCATCTCTCAGATAAGTAAAGACAATTTGGCTACCTATGCACTATGGCCTTCTCTTCTGCTTGTGAAGAGATCCCCAAAGGCCTCTGCTCTTTCTTCACGAGACTGTTTTGCTGTTTCTGGAACATTTATCTCTGGACCACTCTGTGGTTTCCACTCGCTCGGGCGAACTCAGAACAGCCAGCGGGAATAGCCAGCGGGCGGAGGCGAGGCACGGAGCTGCTGTTTCCACCTGGTTAAACAGCCAGCCAGCCGGCTGCGCCCAGACAACCCCGCGCACCGCACCCGCAGCCCCGCAGCCCCGCAGCCCGCAGGAGACTGACGCCAGCCCGCAGGAGCCCGACGCCAGCACGCAGGAGCCCAATGAAACACAAGGAGCCCGACACCAACACACAGGAGCCCGATGTCAACATGCAGGAGCCCGATGCCACCACGCAGGAGCCCGATACCACCATGCTGGAGCCCGACGCCAACACGCTGGAGCCCGAAGCCAACATGCTAGAGCCCGATGCCAACACGCTAGAGCCCGATGCCAACATGCTAGAGCCCGAGGCCAGCCCACAGGAGCCAGATCTCCACCGCGTGGCTCAGGGCTTCTTTTTTCTTTCTTCCTTTTTTTTTTTTTTAACTGGATAGGCCAGAGAGAAATTTAGAGGGGATGGAGAGATAGAAAGGGACAGAGAGAGAGATATACCTGCAGACCTGCTTTACCGCTTGTGAAGTGACCCCCTTGCAGGTGGGAAGCAAGAGGCTCAAACTGGGGTCTTTGCACTTCATATCATGTGTGCTTAACCCAGTGTGCCACCGCCTGACTTCCTAAAGTAAAATTCTTCATTTCAACTTTTTAAAATGAGGTCAGATGGTGATGCACCCAGGGAAGAGACCATACATTATTATGCATGAGAACCCCATTCAACTCCCAGGTGTGTTCACCTGCAAGAGAGAAACTTGAGTACTGGAGTAGTGCTGCTGGTATCTCTCCTTTTCTCTATTTTTAGCACTCTCTAATCATATATATATTTGTGGCTGTTTGGAATGGTGGAGTGATCATATAGATACAAAACCCCAGAGATAGGCATAATAGTGAAAAGAATAATAAGCTTACAAAAATGGAGTTTGTTTTTAACAACATTAATATATTGCCTTTCAGAGATTAGTGAAAAGTAAGTAAAATTAAGTATGAAAAAATGTAATAATATTTGGTATTTAATAAAGAACTTAAGAAATAGTATTGTAGTATTAAATAACTGCTTCTTTTTGCTCACTTGTTTGTTCTGACTACTATAGTGACAACAGACTGAGTGACAAGTAACAGACATTTCTGAAAGCAGAAAATACAAGATCAAAGTACTAGTGGTTTCGGTATCTATTAAAGTGAAGAATCTCTTTCCAGGCTTAAAATTTGCTGTGTTTTGGTGGATCCTCACATCTAAAGGTACATTAAGCTTCCTCATAATTCTGAAAATGATACCAGTTGTTTCAAGAGTATAATTGCTTCTCAAAGAGCCCACCTTCTATTATAATTTTGAGCGATGCAAACATTGAATTCCTAACAGACTATTCAAGGAGAAACTGTGGTCATTTACTGAACTAGATCCTTAATTTGATTTAGTTGTCCTGTTTATTATACCTTATGTGTTCTGGATGCTTCCTACTCTCCTAGTCCTCTCCCTCTGCTATTCAGATTGCTTATTGGGCTTGAGAAAAAAGTGCTGCTCCAAAGTTTATTTGTGTATTTTTAAGAGAGTGATAGAAAAAAAGTTTTGTTGTGCCAAAGATGGATGAAATTTGAGGCCTCAGATTTGAAAGTCCATGCTTCAGAATTAAGCTATCTTGGTCCAAAACATTTTTCTTATGTTCTGTTTCAAAATATGTTACATTTATATCTGCTTCAAAAAGTAATGCAAAATACTAAGTGTCCTGCAAATATCACATTTGTATTGTAAGTTCAAGATGCAGGTATCTCTCATCCAATAGTCCTAAGAAAACTTGGAAATAAGATTGCTTGTGTTTGATATATCATGTCATAAATAATAAAAGATGTTACAAAGGTGGAAGATAAGAAAATCCTCTTCTGATTAAAAAAAAAAAGGAAATTAGATTTGGAAGGCTGCAGATAACAGTCTTAATGCAAATATGTAGCAAAAGTATGAATGCTTGAAATGTACTTTGATTGATTGGAAAGAAATAACATATTAGAAGAGGCAGAACAAGTATACAAAAAAACAAGAACTCTTTTTCATTTTCCTTTTTAGGGAGGGCTATGTGAGTGGCAGTCTATGGGGATACTATAGATACACTTCAATGGGAATTTGAACAAGTTATACTTGTCCTAACAAATAAAATGTAGAAATGTAAGCTGACTCACAACACAAAGCACTGACCTCTCTGACTCAGTACACCTTACATGGGACCAATTAGTGCTCACCCACTGGCAGGCACAACCCCACCTAGGGCTCCGAGACCAAGTCAACATTGAGGTCAGGAACTCTGTGACTTTCACACAAGATTTCATAGTAGCCTCCCAGACATTTAGCTTTAAATCTTGATTTGAGATCTAGCAGTAATTCTTGACACCTCTGTCACTTTTTGTCTTATCTATTAAATATTTATTACATTTGCCTTCTTCAATCATCCCATTGCCATTTGTATTTATTATTACCCTTGCCATCTTTTTCAACTATTTCACCAGCGTTCTATTCTTTCTGCCTCAGCTGCTTTGAATTCCTCTTTCCCATTTGTTGTGATTTATATTTCTAAAAGTCAGATCTGTTCTACTCAAACATATCAAACAAAACACAAATGAACTTCCTCCACAATCTGACTTTGATCTTTATTTATAGATTTAGTTTATGTGACTATATAAAATATTCCTATTTGGAAACACAAAGTTTTTTCATATTCTGTGTTTTGGGCCTGCTATTTTCACTGCCAATAGTAGGTCTATTATTTTATTTTGATTTGGAAAATCCAATCACTGGTTAAGATATACCTACATAACCATACTTTCTACAAGTGCCATCTTGTCTTACCCAAGACATGGATATCCCTCAAGAGCACAGTTTCTTAGAAATATCTAAATAATGAAACTTTTTATATTACTGGGGCCACAACTTTAACATTTTTAACACAAAATGTTCTTTAAATCTAATTTCTTTTCAAAAGTAATATAAAATACAGTTGTTATTTTAAATCAGTGCTGATTTCATTATATATTCACCCCCATATATATTTAGTTATATACTTTGAACTTTACTCACTACTTTCTAAAATGTATTAAACATTTATGACTGACTAACTTCTGCTTCATGCTGAGTCTCATTGTCTCATCATTTCTCTAGAACCATATGAATAAAAATCCAATTGTTTTACCTTGGGTTTCTTGATCTCTCCATCATTAGTAATTGTTTTAATTCCATTTCTGCTGTTTATACAATGATATTTACCCATGATCTCTATGGCTCTGAAATCTCAAAATTCACATGTCCTAGACCATCTTAGGTAGAAGGATGGGCAAGAATAACAGTTATACTATCAGATAAAAGGCTTTCAGCAAAGAAGGTGAGAAAGAACAGAGATAAACACTACATATTGATCAAAGGAATAACCTAACAGGAAGGCATAGTCATCATTAATATGTACATTTCTAATATGAGACCTCCTAAATACATAAAATAGGTACTTTTTCCTCAAGGGAGATATCAACAGCAGCAAAATAATAGTAAGGAGACCTTAGCATACCAGTCAAAGCAAGAGATAGATAATCAGGACAAAAAAAAAAATCAGCATGGAAGCAGAGGTCTTAAATGAAGTCATTTATGAGATAAACTTAACAGAAGTTTTCAGAAAATCTCATTTCTAAAGAAATAGAAATACACTATTTTCCAGTGCACATGGAACATTCTTAATGATTGACCATGTGTTGGGATACATCCTTAATAACTATGTGAATGTTGACATCATAAAATGAATAATTTCTGACCATGAGGGTGTGAGGTGGGAGTATGCATCGACCTGTCAATGCCCAGCTTCAGGGGGGAAGCAATTACAGAAGCCACTCCTTCCACCTTCTGCACCCCATAATGTCCCTTGATCCTACTCCCCGAGGGATAAAGAATAGAAAAGCTATCAGAGGAGGAGATGGGATACGGAATTCTGGTGGTGGGAATTGTGTGGAGTTGTATCCCTCTTATCCTATGGTTTTTGTCAGTGTTTCCTTTTTATAAATAAATTATATATATATATATATATATATATATATATATATATATATACACATACACATACACACACACACACACACACACACACACACACACATATATATATATATATATATATATATATATATATATATATATATATATATATATGGAGTGAGAGAGAGAGAAATCAACCAAAACAAACCAACCACACCCATACTATGGAGACTAAACAGTATGAGTCTGAATAACAGAATGTCACTAAAGAAATCAAAAGAGGGAGTCTGGCTGTAGCTCAGCAGGTTAAGTGCACATGGCACAAAGCACAAGGACCTGTGTAAGGATCCAGGTTTGAGCCCTGGCTCCCCACCTGCTAGGGAGTTGCTTCATAGGCAATGAAGCAGGTATGCAGGTGTTTTTCTCTCCACCTCTCTGTCTTCCACCCCTCTCCATTTCACTCTGTCTTAACAATGATGACATCAACAATAATAACCACAACAATAATAGAAAAAAAAAAGAAATCAAAAGATAACTTAAAAATTACTTGGAAAAAAGTAAAATGAAAAGAGGAACTATGAGAGGCTGTAACAGACAAGAAGCAGCAAAATCTATTCTAGAGGGAAAGTTTTAGCAATACATACAATACATCAATAAACAGCAAAAATCTCAAGTAAGCTAACATCACAATCAAACAAACTGGAAACAGAATAATGAAAATACCCAGAAGTCAATAGGGAAAGGAAATATATAATCAAAATCAGAGCAGAAATTAATGAAATAAAAAACAGAAGAATAACATGTAGCCAGCCAAAGCCATAAGACTATGATGCTTATTGCTACTTCCTTATGAGCTAGATGCTTATGTAACCTGAAAAAGTATAAAAGCTAATGCAGTTTCACTATTAAAATGAGTCCAGATTCATCCTCCATATGAGTGTGGTGTTTTCTGTTCTCCCTTGCGCTGACTCCTGACCCACCGGTGAGGTCACCTTCTGAGACCCCTGACTCTCCTGCTGCTCATCCGCTGTGGTGGTCTGCTGCAAGTCAACAATATTTATACACCTTTCCCATATTTGGGATTTACTCTTTTCCCTGATCCAGCTTTCTGGTCCTTTTTCAAGCAATGACATCATCTTCCCAGATAATAACTTAGATCAGCCTGCATATCAGATGTCAGATGCAGGCTCAAAAAAAAAAATGCCTACTATCTACAAAATGGAGAGCCCCCAACTCATCATCTGAACTACTCCAGCCTTTAGGTTCATGATTAGTCAACAATTTGTTTGGCTTTATATGTTAACTCTTTTTTCAGCCACCAGGATCTAGATGTTGCCAACCGAACTTCCCTGGACAACCTCACCAATGTGTCCTGGAGCTCCACTTCCCCAGAACCCCACCCCACTAGGGAAAGGAGAGACAGGCTGGGAGTATGGATTGACCTGTCAATGCCCATGTTCAGTGGGGAAGCAATTACAGAAGCCAGACCTTCCACCTTTTGCAACCCATAATGACCCTGGGTCCATACTCCCATAGGGATAAAGAATATAAAAGCTATCAGGGGAGGGGATGAGATACAGCATTCTGGTGGTGGGAATTGTGTGTTGTATCCCTCTTATCCTATGTTTTTTGTCAGTGTTTCCTTTTTATAAATAAAAATTAAAAAAAAAACTCTCTGACTAAAACACCCCTAAGAATTTTGTAAACCTAAGCTAGCAAGATAGCTCATCTGGGAAGGTATAATCTTTGCCAGGTGCTTTACCCCAGTTAGATGCAAGATAACTGACGGAATTTTGGTTTATTCTTTTTTTTTCTCCCATGTCTCTCTTTCTATCTGAAAAATGTCAGCCTAGAGTGAAAGAAAAAAAGTTTGAAATCATATAGCTACATACTAGAAATTCAAATTATTTCATAACTACAACATTTTTTCCTTTAAATTCAAAATAAAGTATTTCTTTATCCCAGAAAAAATATTTAATTCAACTTTTTATAAGATAAAGCAATTACTCACCTATTGTTCTTGTGGAGAAGAGAACATTATTAAACCAAACTATTTTAGACTTAAGACAAGACTTTTGTTGATAATATAAATTGTTCTGCAGTACTGGTTCAGATTAACAATTTCAAAATGTTCTTTGTGTCTATGTGGTGGAAGCTTATGAGAACTATATTTTGATCTTGCATAAATCTAAATTTCTCCAAATTGTGAACTGTTTCTTGTTCTTGGAGAAGTTATGGAGTAAATATATAAAAATCAAGGCAGTTAGAAGTGGATGTGGATTTTTTTTCATTTTTATATTAGTGATTTAATAATGATGGACAAGACTATAGGATAAAAGGGGTACAGTTCCATATAATTTCCACCACCAGAGTTCCTCATCTCATTCCCTCTACTGGAAGATTCCCTATTATCCATCCCTCTGTGAATGTGGACCAAAATTCTTTATGGGGTGCTTAAGTTGGAAGATCTGACATTTGTAATTGCTTCTCTGCTGAACATGGGCGTGTTGATCCATACCCCTAATCTGTTTCTATTTTTTCCTGATGGGACAGGACTCTGAGGAGGAGAGGTTCCAGGACACATCTCCAAGATCTTCTAACCAGGGAAGTTAGGTTGGCATCATGGTATCCATAACTTGGTGGCTAAAAAGGCAGTAAGATATAAAGTAGAACAAATTGCTTAATAATCAGGAATTGAAAGGTAAGGATAGAACAAATGTAACTAAGGGAAGTAGTGTGGAACAAAGCTACAAACTCTATTTTAGGAAAATTTCAAGGGGTCTGTGACTGTACTAATTTTTTCTTGAGTCCAACCACTAACTTGCAGGTAGGCTGAAAGTATAGTCTGGGTAGATGGTGTCAGTTGAGAATAGGACTAGAAAGCTGGATCAGGGCAGAAAGTAGCTCCCTGATACGGAAATTTTATCAGATCATTACCTGACGCTGGCACTGAAGAGCATTTGCAAAATAAATAAATTACACTGTTTATAACACCCAATGTTAAGGAAGTTGGATTGATGAATGGAGTACTATATTGGATAAAGTGGCCATAGGAAATATTATACTCCTGTGGATTGGGAGAATATTTCTATAATGTTTAGAAAATATTCTGGGGCCAGGCAGTGACATACTCTGTTGAGTGCACATATTAGCACGCGCAAGGACCACAGTTCGAACACCCGTTCCCCACCTGCAGGAGGGGCACTTCAAAGCAGAGAAGCAGGTTTGCAGGTGTTTTTCTCTCTCTAAATAGAAAGAAAAATATGGAAAAAAAATAACTAGGGGAATTGGTGACTTCATTGTGCTGTCACTGATCCCCTATAATAACCCTTGTGGAAGAAGAAAAGGAAGAAGACGGAATGAAGGAAGGAAGGAAGGAAGGAAAGAAGGAAGGGAGGGAGGGAAGGAGGGAGGGAAGGAAAGGAGGAAGTGAGGCACAAATATTCTATGAGAGATCAGGCAGTAGAACACCTGGTTAAGCACTCATATTACAGTGCTCAAGGACTAGGGTTCAAGCATCTCTTCCATACTTACAGAGGGAAAACTTCATCAGTGGTGAAGCAGGATAAAAGATGTATCTCTATCTCGTTCTTTCTATCTTCCTCATCCTCTCAATTTCTCTCTGTCTCTATCAATAGTAAATAAATAAATACATATTAAAAACATAAATATTAACTACTCTATGGATCATTCAAGAACAAAGTACAACGTAGCCCAGGAAATGGTGATTTAATGGAGTAAAAAGCAATGCTCCAATGAAAAGGTGTCATGATTTGGTTTCTAGAAACTATTTATTAAAAGGAACTAGGAAATCATGGGAGAAAAAATCTGCTTTCAGATGTAAGGCTGAGAATTACAAATCAGAGGTGGGTATTTTGTTTTTGGTAAAAAGTAAGGATGTAAACAATACAGAACTTAACATCTAGCTTCAAATGGCTCCCAATAGTTAAACATGATAGAACTTGAATATTAAAACTGATGATGATAGGTCATAACCTGCTGAATAGAATAGATCATCAAGATTATATATATATATATATATATATATATATATATATATATATATATATATATAACAAGTGCCTTATTATGAATAGACTATTTTATGGCCTTAAAATATCTTTCCAGAAAATAGTACTGATTGATAGCAATGATATGAAGTTTACTATTACTCTTTTGGAAGAATTAATTCATTCAGGTGGTTGATATTAGCATCATGACACTTAGAAAAAAAAAAGAATACACCACTGGTTGTGCAATAAGATCTCAGTATTATTTCTTTTATATGTATGTCCAAGATGCATAACCTGAATCTAACCATGAAGAAAAAGCAGATAAACACAAAGTGAGAAACATTTTACAAAATAACTAGTTTGTAATCTTCAAAAGTAGTCAGTCCTTGAAAACTAAAAAAAGACAAATTGTTTCAGATTGAAGGAGACAAAAGAGAAATGACAACTAAATGTGTGTGATCCCAGAATATTTTGCTTTAATGATATTATGGGACTTTGGTTCAAGTTTGAAAGGAATATGGTCATTAGATGAAAGTACTTTATCATTGTCAGTTTCCTAATTTTGGTAGTTACATAGAAATCAACAAATAAAACAAAGCAGTGTTCATGTTTGCCGGATTAGCTTCATGGGCAGGAGACAGAGACGACCAGGGACTCATGGCTGAGCTGAGAACGCAATTCAATCTTTATTCATGAGCGGGGATGCAGTCCAACAACCTAATCACAACACAATACTGTCCTGCATCTCTTTCCTCCGGTGGAAGAGTCAGGAACAAAGGAAATACGTATGATAGGGGCCGGGGAGAAGGAAAAAGCGGGAACCAGCGAGGACTAAACCAAATGTCCTGGTGGCAGGGGGGGAAGACCAAACCAATGTCCCAGAGGCAGGGGGTGCCCAGACAACAGTGAACATGCAAACAGAACACATCACAAGCAACACAAGCGAACCCAATGTGATGATAAAAACAGAAGGTCTCACAAGCAGAATCCAGAAGCATACCAACAATTCCCCCTTTCTTTTTAACTAATGGCCATAGTATCAGGAGTGTGGGGTGAACAGAATCCTATATCATACAGGCATTATCAAAAAAACTGGCACAAGACATGGAGGAACAAGTAAGAGAGCAGCAAGAACCAGTGTGATGCCAAGGAAGGCCTGAGGGGGGCGTTTCTTGCCTCTGTGGGCAAGGCCTATCAGGCTAAAGGACATTTCCTGCCTCTGTGGGCATCTCTTGCCTGTGGGGGCATTTCATGCCTCAACGGGCATTTCCTACCTCTGTGGGCATTACCTAAGCAAGGAGAGGGGGGTGTGTGTGGCCTATAGAGTCCCAAGGCAGCTGGCTGCAGTCAGTCCTTGAGAAACCCAGCAGCGTAAAGGGAAGCTGCTGTAGAGTTGTGTAAAGTGTCCAAGAGGTGTACCAGTAAGTCCGACAGAAGTGCCAGTCCAAAGCAGATGACCATGGAAGAAATGCCAGGGGGTGAAATCACGTCTGCCTCGATGGGGAAGATCATCCACTGGAATTCTGCTTTTCTGTAGAGAGTGAGCTTTGGAGTCTGTGAATTTGTTTCTTTAGGTTGTGCCAGGTCACATCATTGGTTTCGGGGGGTGCGTTGTAGTCATGCCATCTTGTGGGCGATGTCAGAGAACAGGGGTCCAAATGGATTTCTTGAACCAGATTATCGAGATCTCACCATGTAGTAACATGAGTCCCCAGAGAGCGTCCTAGTCCAAAAAGCTCTTTGAAATTCCATTTAGGGTGCTTCTGGCGGTTTTTGCTGGATTGCTGCAGGCACCCATTTTTTAAAATGTCTTCCCATAGAAGAAAGAACCGAATCAGGAGGGCAGAACCAACCATATGTCTCCACTTTTGGGGACCACCAGGACTCCCTAAGTCAGAGTAGTCTTTCTTCACAGGAAACATGCGGGAGGTAGTCCAGAAAGTCCCAGGGGAAATCTCTGCGCATCCCCCAAGCTCCATGATCATGGCCACAAGGAACCAAAGTTTCCCAGTCAGGGAACCAGAGTGTGGCCCAGAGTGAGTCCATGGAGGCAGCGGTGGGACCTGCATTCTCATGGACTTTGCGGCCCGCAGGTCAGGCGGCAGCTCCAGCAGCAATGCCGAAAGACGAGGAGAGTGAGAGAGCTGCAGGACTGTGTGCCACACCCACCTCTCCAACTGCAGCCCATAGTGGATAGGTAGCCAAACGGCTTTACTTATCTGGTGGATGGGTGGGTTAGGTCCCATGTTGGTATTAGTCCCTGTTCAGGTGCAGTTTTGCTGGATTAGCTTCGTGGGCGGGAGACAGAGACGACCAGGGACTCATGGCTGAGCTGAGAAAGCATTTCAATCTTTATTCAGGAGCGGGGATGCAGTCCAACAACCTAATGACAACTTCTAATCACAACACAGTTCTGTCCTGAATCTCTCTTCTCTGGCAGAAGAGTTAGGAACAAAGGAAATACGTATGATAGGGGCCGGGGAGAAGGAAAAAGCGGGAACCAGCAAGGACTAAACCAAATGTCCCAGAGGCAGGGGGAGGAAGACCAAGCCAATGTCCCGGAGGCAGGGGATGCCCAGCCAACAGTGGACATGCAAACAAAACACATCGCAAGCAACACAAGCGAACCCAATGTGATGATAAAAACAGAAGGTCTCACAAGCAGAATCCAGAAACATACCAACACATGTTTTCCCATTGTGTCCTCAGTGACTAGAGATTCCTGGTTATTTGTGTTAGAAAACAGGAAACAATGCTCCTTGTCCTAGTAAATGAGTGACTTAAGAACTTAAATACCATTCTTGATGCTTACCTTTCCATTTACCTTACTCAACTTTGACCAAATGCTAAGGTACTATTAATCATTTTCATTAATATTTTTAAATTTATTCCCTTTCTCTTCCTTAAATTGTTTTGTTAAGGAAATAATTATGTTTAACACACTCATTTTTACAAGCCCCTTCTTTCCCTCCTTCCCTAGAATTCTTTATTTATGTGCAATATACCAATTAAGTTTTACTTTGTTTCCCCTGTCTAGTCTTTTTTCTTAAGTCCTGCCTATAACTGAGATTATCCCAAATCCATCCACCTCATTCTGACTGATTTCAGTTAATATAATTATTTTCAGCTCCATCCCAGATGAGATGAAGACTACAACCTAATCCTTGCTAGTAGGAGAGTAGCATTTCATCATGTATATATACCCTGACTTTATTAGTCGCTCATCTGTTGTTGGACACCTATATCAGAAAAGAGGCTAATAACTAACATCTACAAACAACTCACCAAATTCAGCAGCAGCAACAACAACAACTACAACAACAAAAACAAATTACCCTATCTAAAAGTGAAGAGAGGATAAAGACAGAATATTCACCAATGAAAAGATCCAAGGCACCAACAAATATATGAAAAAATGCTCTAAATGATTGTCAGAAAAATGCAAGTAAAGACAATAATGAGACACCACCTCACTCCTGTGAGAATGTCATACCTCAGAAAGGATAGTAACAAATTCTGGAGAGGTTGTGGGGGCAAAAGAATTCTCCTGCACTGCTGGTGGGAATATAAATTGGTCTAGACCAATTTATATTCCTGTGGAGAGCAGTCTGGAGAACTCTCAGAAGACTATAAATGGACATAACCTATGACCTGGCATTTCTTCTCCTTGGGATATATCATAAGGAATCAAACACACCCATCCAAATTAATGTGTAAATACCTATATTTATAACAGCACAATTTGTAATAGCTTAAACTTATAAGTAACCTTGTGATTCTTGGGCAACTCTTGCCCTGGAGGTTTATAGGTATCTTTTCCTTAATTCCAGCATAAGCAAATTGAATGCAAGAATTCTACATATTTGTGGATCCACAAACTTCATCCCTAGTTGAACTGCTATCAATTACATATGAACAATGCTATGAACTATTTCTAAAACATTGTTTGAAACATAGAAAACATTGTTTTAAAAGAACCATTGACAAATAACTAATACCAGATGTACTAGTGAATCTGTCCCTAATCTCACATCATTTTGGATATCTATTTATGTATAATATACTGTCAAATTATTACAAAATTATTATATTCTGAAAGGTTAGCTTTTAATTCTGTTCCATGAGATATGTGTCTGTTTTGGTTACAGTTTTTATTATTGTAGCTTTGTTTAGTTTAAGGTCAGGAATTGTGATGCCTCCAACTTTGCTCTTTTTTCCCCTGATTGTTTTGGCAATCCTAGGAACTTTTTGGTTCTAGATAAATTTTTGTAACTTTTGTTCTACTGGGTGCTGGCCAGAAGTCAGTCTTCAGGATGGCCCAGATTGTTGCTGTACTGAGTTCCAGCACCACTGTTGAGCCTCTGGTAGGGGCTATATAGAGGTTTGGGACCCCTCCCTTGTTGCTTATCATTGTTGTTACTGCTTTCTTTGTTGTTGAATAGGACAATCAGACATCGAGAGAGGAAGGGAAAACTGGGGTGGTGGTAGGGAATGCACCTGCAGACCTACTTCATCGCTTGTGAAGCTAGATTCTACAGGGGGGGAGCTGGGGCTTGAACTGGGATCCTTAAGAAGATCCTTGCACTTTAAGCCATGTGTGCTTAACCCACTGCACTACCACCCAGCCCCCAACAAAGTCTTTTTTTTAATTTAAATTTATTTATTTATTTATTAGATAGAGACATAGAGAAATTGAGAAGGTAAGGGGAGAGGAAGAGGGAAACCTGCAACTTGTGAAGCTTTCTACCTGAAGCTGTGGACCAGGGTCTTGAACCCAAGTCCTTGCATACTGTTATATATGCCTTTAAATGTGTTTAACCAGGTGTGACCTGGTGGTCCTTTAAAATTTATTTTCTATTAAGTAGGGGATTAATGGTTTACAGTAAATATACTTGTTGATACATGAGTAAAATTTCTCAATTTTCTGCAAAAAAAACCAAACCTTACACCCTTAGCTTAGGTCCTTCTTTACCATCATACATCAGGGCCAGAAAGCAACCCCCTTATACCTCCCCGCCTGCCCCACACCCCATACACACACAGAGTCCTTTGCTTTGACAGACACCAAAATACAATCCAAGATCTACATTGTGCTTCCATTGTCTGTTCTTATGTCTCAAATTCTGTCCATGAGTGAGATAATGGTTATATTCATTCTTCTTTCTTGGTGGCCTTTTATTTTATCTCCTTCCCTTTCTTTTCCCCTTTATTTTTCTCTTTCTCTTCCTTCCCTTTCTTTTTCTCCCACTTCTCTCTTTCTCTCTTTCTTTCTTCCCTTCTACCATTCTTTCTTTTTTCTTTCTATCTTTCTCTCTTTATTTCTCCTTATCTTTTTATAGAGACAGAGAAATTGAGGGGAAATAGGGAGGAGATGGGGGGAGAGACACTTGCAGCACTGCTTCACTGCTCATGAAGTTTTGCCCCTGTAGTTGGGAAGTGGAGACTCAAACCTAGGCTCTTATTAATAGTAATGTGTAGGCTCTACAGAATACACCATCACCAGGCTTCTGAATGAGTTTTTTATACTTTTCTACCTGGGAAATTATGTAATTTTGTGGCTTAATAGACTTAATGAAACTTTTTAATATCAAATTTCCATAAATATTATAAACTCATTTTGGTATAATATACATGTATCCCTGGACATAAAAATACTTGGTATAATTAAAAACATTCTACATTACTAGCATTTCATTGTGTTTGTGTGATATTAATCCCCCTACATGGGAGGCATAATCACAAACGGTTGCTTAGGATGATGAAATAGAAGTTCTCATCTGATAGAAATAAAAAATCGATGTCAGTTGCTCTCTGTTCCTTCTTATTTAGTCTTCCCTAAGCGATAACCACACACAGTTAGTATTTAATACAGGGCAACTATACATCTTTGTAGAATTTCAGAGTTTAAGTAAGATTCTTCTCTTTATTCTATATGCAGAAAACTCTAGGCTGGAAAGAACTTCTCATTGGATTGTCTTGAGAGAGTCCAAGTGTTTACAAGTTTATAGTAATATTATTCCTAGATTCCTGCCATAGATTGTGTAAGGATCATGGTTTTAAATTTTCAGTATGTAGTTTTTTTCACAGAAAATATGCAAACAAAATATCTAAATCACACACCACTGCTATTTTTTCTGTAACTTTCTACCACTCAACCAGTCATTCCAGTTTTTTTCCACTGATAATTTTAAAAACTTCCTACTATACCATCAGCTCCAAATTGATTTAGCATATTGTTTATTCTCTCTTCTTTTTCTTTATTAGCTTCTTGAAGTCATACTATCAAAATTTATCTATCCAAGATGAGTCCACAGTGATTTTAATCTCATGTATTTTTAAATTCTTTTACTGCTAAATTCTTAGTGGTGTATCCCTAGGTGTGTATTTGAAATAAAATATTTTATGAGATTAACATTTTACATCTTGACACAATGAGGGGGAAACAAAAGAAAAAAACTGCTGTGATTGGCTAACAGTAAACTCAGTCTGCTCATTCCCCATTAATTTATGATATTCTAAATTCAAACATTTCTTTTTAGTTTTGTTTTACTTTGTTCAGTTGCTTTGATTATATTCAGAAGGTATCATTTTCAGAGATTCTCACTCTAAGCAAATTCTTTGTTATTTACAGATTGATAAATAAATATTCAAAGAACTATGCATTTTTTATATACCTTTGTGGATTGTTTTTACTTGTATCTATGCTAATTTTCCACTGATGTTAGAATGATAGATGAAAAAAGAGGATAGACAATTTATCAAAGACCAAAATTATGTTATTTACATTTCCCATAGAGGTTTGAGTAACAGATATATGACTATTTCCTACAAGCCCCAATAGACTGTGAACTCCATTTGTATGCAGAACATTATATACACAGGAACTTCCCTGACAGAAGTAAATATCCTTCTGATTCATTTTATTTTTATTTATTTATTTTAGAATATACTGGTTTTTCCTGTTATGATGATTCTGGAATTGAACTCAAATCCTTTGGGATTCAAATGTAAATGTCTTTGTACAAGCACTATGTTACACCTAAGTAACACATTTATTTCCTTTCCTCCTTTCCCTTCTCCCCACCAAATCCACTCCCTTGCTTTTTTTTTCTGCCATGTACATTACTTCTGTAATTTGTTGATAACATGATGACTCTACCAGTCCTGGCAGACATTTTATTCCTTTTTCTTTGATACAGGGGAAGAAACAGACAAAGTTAGAAAGAGAAAGACAGAAGAAGAGATACCTACACCATTGTATCACGACTCATAAAACATCTACCCTGCTTCTGGGAATTAGAGAGTTGTATCTGAATCTTCATGCATGGTCACATATATGATCTGATGGGGGCACCATCACCTGGTCCCAACAAATTAGTTTACAAGTAATAATTTTTAAGTACAATTTATACTTGGAAAAATTAGATTTCATCCTTTGAGTGACCATTTGTACGCACTTTAGATGAAGTTGCAATACCAGAAGACAGCTAGAACAAAATCTATCAAGTAAAACTCAGTTGACTGTAAAACTCACAGTGAACATTAACTCAGTTCATTTGTATTTTAATTAGAATACATTAAATTGCATAGCTATGCTATTATTGAATGGTGACCTACAATAAAGGTGCTTGTGATTATTGCTTAAGACTCTTTTCTAGGTAAATAAACATCAAGAATATTCAAAATAAATCATTTTTTCTGAGAAACTTTTCTTTTGGTGTTTGAGATGTGCATATATTTCAGAAATTCACTTCATATTTTGTCTAATTCCCAGCTTCTGGTTTAGCTTTGTAATTTCCTGTGTTCATAGTGGGTAGACCAGGGAATCTTGCTAGTAGGTACTCTTTTTGATTTTAATGATAACACATTTTTTTTTAATTCCTAGAAGTGGTTAATATTACTAACTGCAATTCTTATCCACAGGAGATACTGGCAATCCAATGATCTGGGTAAGACAACCTTTGCAATCACTCATACTGAATGGCTGACATTAGTCCTGCCTCCAACAAGTCTCCTGGGGCTTCTTTCTTCAGTTCTATTTTTATTACCACAGCAGAAACACTATCCACAGATGAGAATAAAGTTGTGGGTTTTAACACCCAGCAAGAGTTGCAAATTAGCTTACTCTTGTACTAGAAACATGTTAGATTACGGACTACTAATTTTTTTTAACTGGAGCTAGATATTGGAAGGTTAAATCAATTGGTAATGACAGGTGCTGTAGATTTGGAGGTTAATACTAAATAAAGGGAAGAAAAACACTAGGGAATGTGAGAACTCATAGAGTCAAAATTAGTGATTGGGTTATTTTCATATGGAGGAAACATTGTACCATGTGACATGCACACTGCCACGAGCTGCAGATTAGCCAACAGAGTCCAAGCAAAATGTTGGCAAGTCTCCTGATTTAACAAGTGTTCCACACTGAGAAAAAATGAGCAGTGTTTACTGCTTGTTTCTTTGTTCTTATGTTAAAATTAATTTTTTTTCCTCATAATGAAGATAACATTTTCTTAATTGCTGCCCATAGTGACAAGTAGTCTGCAAATGGAATCAATATCCAGGGCTCAAGCTGGTCAGTTTTTAGTAGTGAGAAACAGTTTTAACTACTAATCCATGAAGATACCTAGCTCTGCCCCAACTTTGGCTCTATTATTTGCTTGTCTCATAATCTAAAATAATGTTGCATCCTTAATGTCACAATCATGACTTTAAATCCTATACAATCACTGTAATAGCTATCAATAAAATGAATTCTAAAAAGGCAGTTTGATATTTGATATTTAGTACTACTAACAATAAATTGAAATAGATAGACATTATTTTACTAATGCATCTTAATTTGTTTAACCATATGTGACATCCATTAATCTAGCCATCATGTGTACCATTAGAGATTCAGGAGTAGCAAAAGTAACAAATGCCAAAGTATCTATAAGTACTATGATGACTATCACTTTTTAAATAATGATAAACAAGATTGTAAGATAACAGGGGTACAATTTTTTATTTTAATTTTTTTTTTGCCTCCAGTGTTACCATTAGTACTCAATGCTTGCACTATGAATCCAGTGCTCCTGGTGACCATTTTGTCCCATTTTATTCCACATGGTTCCCATCACCAGAGTTCCCTGTCCCATGTCCTCCATTGGAATGTTCTTTATCTATTTCTGGGAGTATGGGCTAACAATCTTTATGGAATGCAGAAGGTTGAAGATCTGGCTTCTGTCACTGGACATAGACCTTGGCAGGTCAATTCATATTCCCAGTATGTTTCTATTTTTCCCTAGTAGGATAGTGCTCTGGAGAGGTGAGGTTCCACAACATATTTTTGAAGTCATCAGCTCTGGGAGGTCTGGGTGGTATAGTGGTAGTGCCTACAACTTGGTAGCAGATGATTGGAGGTGGAGAGGATACAGTCTGAAGTAAAAAGGCACATTGTGACAGTGGTTGCAGTAATTTAGTTGAGGTCAACAGAATCAGTATCACATGGTAAGGGATCAAGATGAGAAGAATGAAGAAATACAAGCAAAGTCTCAGAGGTTCCAGGTTTGGGAGAAATAGGGATTTTTAAGAGAATGAGGATGGTTCCTTGCTGTCTGAGAGTTTAAGATGGCGATAGATAGTTATTTGCAGTCTCTAACTCTGGGTCCCCCACCTCCCTGGCCATTGGGCAATGGAGGTCAGCGCAGACCCTGGGAGTCCTGGGGTGGCTCTCTGTGACTAGGTCAAAGTGCACAGAGAGACAAGGCAGCCAACTCCGAAAGAGCTTCAGTGGGTTCTCTCGTTTATTGGGGGAATAGTTTTTAAGTTTGGCCATACAATATACAGTAATTCATGGCCTTTGTTTTAAGGGAAAGGAGTGGCATGTGTAGAAAGGTAGCCACCAACTGGAGAAGCCATTTGTCATTAGTTCATGAGGTCGGGGGCACCTTCCATTATCTTTACCCAGGCGGGGGGAGAACCTGGGGTCTACCCACTCAGACTCTCATGGAAACAATGGCCTGAGCTTCCCAGACAGTGGGCCCACTTCCCACTGTCTATTATAATCAAGGTATTTGGGAATTTGTTTTCCTTTGAAAATACCATGGCTAGGATTTACTGTCATAGAAGACCTCACCATGACTTATGTCATTTAATGCTATTTACAAATAACTGCATCTTAGATAATGGCAGGACCGGTTGCTTCTGGTCTCTCTGGTCCAAAATTATAGATGATTTAGTATTTTTAAAAAGTCTCATTAGAAATACTGGAACAGTTTAATCCCAGTGTCTGAATTCATTTCATTAACAAATTTAAAAATTAAGTGCTTCATCCCTATGAGAATATCATACATCACAAATGACAGTAGCAACAAATGCTAGAGAGGTTATGAGGACAAAAGAACCCTTCTACAATGCTGGTGGGAATGTAAATTGGTCCAACCCCTGTGGAGAGCAGTCTGGAGAACCTTCACATGGCTAGAAATGGACCTTCCTTATGACCCAGCAATAACTCCTTATTAGGAGTTAAACATACCCATCCAAAAAGACATATGTATATCTATGCTCATAGCAGCACAATTTATAACAGCCAAAACCTGGAAGAAATTCAGATATCCAACAACAGACAAGTGGCTAAGAAAATTGTCATATATATAAACAATGTACACAATGGAATACTACTCAGCTTTCAAGAATAATGAAGTCACCTTCTTCACCCCAAGTTGAATGGACCTTGAAGGAATTATGTTAAGTGAGATAAGCCAGAAAGAGAAAGATGAGTATTGGATGATCCCACTCATAAACAAAAGTTGAGAAAGAACAGAAAGGGAAACACAAAGCAGAATTTGGATTGGGTTTGGATTATTGCACCAAAGTAAAAGACTGCCAGAGGGGGTAGAGGCACAGGGAGATAGATGATTATCATTTTTAACTATCAACTGAGTTGAGGATTATGGAACTAAGTTTATGAAACTTTTAAGCAGATATATTAGATGATATAATTGAAACTTGACTATTTTTAACCACTACCTCTTGTTTATCTGCCTTATAGTATTTAATGAGGTAATCAATTTATTTTAGGACTATTATATCTATTGATTTATACTATCACAAGAAAATGGAGGTAGTTATCATGGTAGAATTCAAGTAGGGAGAGAAGCAGTTAACTTTTCTGGTCTGTTGTACTAAAGGAGAAATGTTTAAGACAACTAACATTCTTACTGACTGACCTGGAGCTTCTCTCTGCCCTGATTCAGCTTTCTAGTCTTATTTTTAACTCTGACATCATCTTCTCATACAATACTCTTACCTTCCTTCACGCTAGCTGTCAGGATCAAGCAAATATTAGTAAAGTCATGGGCACCTTAGAATATACCTAAAGTAGACATCCTAGCTTCTTTCATTATGAAGATGCCAAATTTCAAGTTATATTCTTACCTATAGGTTCCTGATTATCAAAGTACTTACTCTATTTTACGTTTTAATGCTTTCATCTACCAATTTGCAGATGTTACCATGATGTCAACCTGACTTCCCTGGGCAGAGGACCTCATCAATATGTCCTGGAATCCCACCTGTGCAGAACCCTGCCCCACTAGGGAAAGAAATAAATGGGCTGGGAGTATGGATTGACCCGACAATGTCCATGTCTAGTGGAGAAGCAGTTACAGAAACCAGACCTTCCACTTTCTGCTCCCCATAACAATTCTTGGTTCATACTCGTGGAGACATAAATAATAACGAACTCCTAAAGGTGGGGTAGGGGGTATAGAATTCTGGTGGTGGGAATTGAATTGTATGGAATTGTATCCCTCTTATCCCACATTCTTGTCAGTTATGTTGTGACCATGTGTAAGCCTGATAGAGCTTAGGGAGAACCATCCCCATCCTTGGATGGAGGTCTGAGAAGATAACCTCTTGGTAAGTCTCTCTCAACCGAGGTGAGCATAAGGGAAACTCAGACTTGGTTCTTCCCTTCTTGACTCTCAGGCCCACAGAAACTCCAATACTTCCCTCCATTAACTGCAGGCCACATGGCCACAGATTCACTTATTCAAAGTCACCTTCTATTCACAGAAGAACACACCTTATCACACACTTCATCACACACCTCAGACCCCAGACAAGAGAAATTCCAAACTATATGGCTTTTTGATATTCATCTTCTCTCTGTCTCACCCTACGGGTTTAACCCCTACGCTTCTCTCAAATACCTTTGGATAATTAAGTTGCTTGTGTCATGGAGAATAACTGTCTTGTATCTCATCAATTCCTGTCATACCAGCCCCCTACCTTAGGGGCATGCTGACTGTTAAGAAGCCTGTAATTTCTGACATATTTCAACAATAATTACCTCCATTGCTTTTCTATTTAACTCATGTCCACTTTGCTAATAAACGGAGTCTAAGGATTCTGGTATTCTAGGATTCCAGAATTCTAGGCACGCTAAGAGTCTTCTGGTGTCTTTTACTTCGTATCACCCCTGTCGTGAGCGAGAAAGAACCAACCCATTACCTTTCCCCTGGAGACCACCCCCTACGGAAAGAGAGAGAGATACCCCGAAAGTTATCATTAAATCACTATTTAAAAATCAAAAGAAATAAGTATGTTGTAAAAATGCATACTCTAAAGTCAAACATTTCTATAATAAAGCCACACAAGTTTTCAAAGTTTATATTTTCTCACCATGCACACCCATGTCTATAGCATCTTTATTCACAATAGAAAAAGTCTGGAAACAATAAAAATACCCTTAGACAGATGATTGGATAAAAAAAAATTATAGGAAATATACCAACAGAGTATTATGCAACAATAAAAAAAGATGATATTTTGTCCTTTGGGATAAAGTTGATAAAGAGAAGATTATGCACAATGAAGCAAGTAAAAAGGTGAAGGACAACTACAGAATGGTTTCACTCATATGTAGAAATAGATAATCAAATATACAAATGTGAAAAAATCAATCTGTTTTCAAGATAATAGAAGAAATATAGTGGTTATCTATAGAGATGGGGATGGGGACACAGAACTTTGGTGATGGGAGTGATAAAAAATAAATAAATAAAATTAAAAATAAATAAAATAGAATAAGCTTTTAATTGTACCTGATGATTATTGTTCTAATTAGGAAGAAATGATACAATGATATTCAGTACTCATTGAACATATATCTTTATTATTTGATCATTATAAATGCCTCAGTTTTCCAAGGTAATGAAATGCATTTGTTTAAGATAACTCACATCACTAATTAACACCTTTGCTTCAATTCCCAATGGAGTCTCAGCTTAAGAAATATCTCTTTATCAGTACTTCTTCTTAAGGCAATCACAGATAACAAATCTAAAACAAGTTATATTGCCAAGGCACGGGGTTGTTATGAAATGTTTTTATTTACAGCTTACAAAATATAAAGTCAACCACTTTGAGTTTAAAATTCAGAGACTATATGTTCATAATGTTGTGAAATAATAAGCACTACCTAATTTCAGAATAATTCTATCATTCTAAAAGGACACCTCTTAGTTGCATAGTCAGTAATCAGAATTTGCCTATTCTAGACACATGATATAAATGGAACCTTGAAATATATGGTTTTTGGTATTTTTTTCCTCTCACTAATTAGTTTTTTTCTAAGTTTCAGTACTGATGTGGCATATTATGTTGCTTCATTTGTTTTGTGGTAGAGTAATATTATAATTTATAGATATGGCAAGTTGATGAACATTTAAATTCTTCCTATGTTAGGGCTATGGTGAGTAATGCTTCTTTAAGCAATAATGTACAGGTTTTAGTATAAACATATATTTTCAGTTTTTTAGGTATGGAGTTGCAATTCACTTTTCTGGTAGTTCTCTCCTTATTTTGAGAAACTGTCAAAATATTTTCCATAGTGGTTGTGCAATTTCATATTCCTATTAGCAACATAAGAGGTTTTCAAATTTTATACTTGCCAAATAATTTTATTATAGTTATTTTAATAAATATAAACGTGTTTAGTTATTTAGACAACAACTTGGAAAGTTCCTTTAATTCTTCATGGCCTAGGCTCAAACCTGAGTCACACACATTTCAAAGCAGGTGCATTATCAGGGTCAGTTCTTTTGATGACCCCAAGAGCTCTTTATTTTTGATAAATATCAGATTAAAATCAGAAATATAGTTTGTGAATAACATTTATCTTTACATGGATATTCCCTTCATTTTATTGATAACATTTTAAACACACCAGTTCTTTAAAAAATCTTTTATCAGGGGCCCAGTGGTGGTGCATCTGGTTGAGCACACAGGTCACAGTGCACAAGGAGACAGGTTCAAGTACCTGACCCCACCTGTGGGGGTGTGAGCAGTGAAGTAGAGCTGCAAGTTCTGTCTCTGTATTCTTCTCTAGCTCCTCCTTCCCTCACAACTTCTTTCTATCTCTATCTAATAATAAAAAATAAACCTTTATGAGGTCCCATTTATCTAATTAATCCAATTTATTTTGACTGTATATATTTTAATAATAAATCTAAGAAACTATGGCCTAATAGGACTATACAGAAATGATTATCATTGTTGTCTTCTGACAGCTTTATAATTTTAACACTAAAACTTATTTCTTTGTTCCACTGCTAATAAGAGTTTACATATTACTTGAATTATGATTCCAATTTTATTATATTCTATATGTATAGCCAGTTGTCATTTGTCATGAATGTTTGAGAAAGCAAGTCCATAGTACTTAGGAAGTTTTGAGTAGTAGCTGGGATAATTCTGTATCTTACCAGTACCTTTGAAGAACATGCATACAACCCTCTGAACAAATGTTTAATAAATAAACTGACATTGAAGTTAAAAAGAAATTTTTGTATATTAATAAATATTGAAAATTTTTATTAAATATAAAATGTGAAGGACAGGATGGTAGAAACACAAATGCAAGGGGGAAAATAACAATCCTTTACACACGTTAAGAGCTAAACACTTTTTAAAAAGCATTTATTTCCTTTTGTTGTCCTTGTTTTTTTATTATTGTTGTTTTTATTAATGTCATCATTGTTGGATAGGACAGAGAGAAAATGAAGACAGAAAGGGGAAGACAGAGAGGGGGAGAGAAAGATAGACACCTACAGACCTGCTTCACCGCCTGTGAAGCAACTTTCCTGCAGGTGGGGAGCCGGGGCTAGAACTGGGATCCTTACGCTGGTCTTTATGCTTTGCTCCATGTGCGCTCAACCCACTGCCCTACAGCCCAACTCCTGCTAAACACTTTTTATTACCTATTTCTGTGCTCTTTGTCTATTCTTTCCCATTACAATGTTTGAACCACTTACAAATTTATTTTTAAATTTTAAGCGAATTTTACAGTGGGGGTGCTTTTTCTTAAATTTTAGTTACAGTGCTAGACAATATGACTGCCCTATAACTTTCAGTACTTATTGATGTATATTTAGACTTTATCTAATTTTTCATTTGTGTGCTATTATGAATATTCTTATACCTAACTACCTGCTTGTGATTCTGGTTTTGGTTTGTTTGTTTTTCTTGGAAAAGTTGTAGAACTTGAATTTCAGTTACCAAAGGATTTTGGTTTACATTGTCATTTCTCTGCATTACATATGATGATTGAGTTTTCCTCCAGTGTTTCTCCTTGCTTCTTTCTTAGTATTTCTATCTATGGCTTAAACTGCCATTCCCCTGGATTTGTATGTGGTATGCTTAATTCACTGGGATCTCTTGAATATCAATCATAGTTGCTTAAATTCTCAGTCTGATTATTTCAAATCCCTGCCATCTTTGGTTAGCATGTACACATTTTATATGTATTTTTATGTATGTTATTTGCTTATTTGATTTTTGATATGCTTTATTTGTTTATTTTTTTCAGAACCAAACATGGTGAACTAGATATTGTGGTAGAATTGGGCCCCTTGAAATTTTAATCATTCATATTTGTGTGCACTAAGGTTCAAGCAACTGGTTAATTACAGTTCATGTTTCCCAAGTCTGACTCTGTCTCCCAAAATGGTTTCTGCTTTTGTGTCTCTACACCACTAACTAAATATATTAATATATTAATAAATAAATATATTAGTTAAATAAATATTTAACTTTTTTGTTTTTCACCTTCCTGTATCTTTAGTCTTGGGGGAAAAAAGGCAATTTGATCTGTGTCCTCTCTTATAGACCAGTGAGAAGTTGTTAGTTTTTAAGTTTATCCAGCATTTTCCTGTTATTAGGATGTAGCACAAATTTCCATGAACCTTGCAAAAGGAGCCAAAACCCAATTATCTATGAATTATTTTAATTACAATCTAAGAATTGAAAATGATATATAGGGACAAAATACTGGGGGGACTTTGTAATTGAACTTTTACTTTCAAAGAAATAAAATAAATGTAGCTATTGAGAAAAATATGGTACTGAGATAAGAGCTGATTAAGTACTGTAAGTTTTCTAGGCACAGGAGCTAGTATCATGTCCTTTGTAGGCTCTTAGAGATTTGATAGTAAATGTCAATTGGCTGCTTTGAGGTAATACAATTCTTAGGGTCATTGACTGGTTAATACAAAATATCTAAAAGTCATATAATTTTCTCCAAACAAAACTTTAAAGCTTTTAGGGTGAGCAGTGTTATGGGCCCATGATTTTTTTCTTATGATCTTGGCCCAATCCCCAGTCAGAGCTAGTTAAAACAGTAAAGAACAGTCAATCAATAGATGGCTTGGGAACCAATGATGTAGTCACACACAACTAGATTGTTGGACATTTGACCAGGGAAGTTTTGTAAAACAGTTTCATGAAAAGGAAAAGATTAGTCTGAATATTTTGTCAAGGTCATAGGATAGAGCAATAGCAAAAAGAGTGATGACAAAGTGGACAAAAACCAAAACAAGTTATTAGACTTATGAGGACATAATTTCCCCTGATAAGTATTCTGAGAAGGTCATAATACTGGTACTGTGGATGAAAAAGTTGACGGTAAAGACTATTAATCTATTTTTCCATGGTACTTAGAGTTGTCATTTTTAATGTTTTATGGAGTTATTTATGTTTACCTCAACCTGTCAATGAAAGTGTGTTTGCATATAAAAAGTTACATAGAAAGTATGTAAAGGTGAAATGATAGAATAAAAAGTGAAGGCAGGACACTTGGTTGTGGTGCACCCTGCTGAATGCATGTGTAACCATGAGCAAGGTCCCAGATTAAAGCCACCAATCTTTACCTTTAGGGGGGGGAACTATACAAGCAGTGAAACAATGCTGTAGGTCTCTCTCTCTCTCTCTCTCTTCCTCTCAATTTTCCCCTCTTCCCCAATTTCTCTTTGTGCTATTACATTAAAAAATAAATTTAAAAAATTTAAAGTCGTGGTCCAGGAGGTGGTACAGTGGATAAAGCACTGGACTCTCAGGCATGAGGCCCCAAATTCAATCCCTGGCAGCACATGTACCAGAGTGATGTCTGGTTCTTTCTCTCCTCCTATCTTTCTCATTAATAAATAAATATTTAAAAATTAAAGTCTTATTTTTAAAAAATGCTGAAAGCATGTGTGATTAGTAAGAACCTGAACCAGTTATTAAAAGAGAGGATCATATTCAATCTCAGTTGATGAAATTCCTCAATTTGCTTCAGATCTAGGATACAAGTCTCCACAAGGTCTAAGTGAAGCCTTTGATACAGACTCCAGTTTCTAAGACTCTCATGTAATAAAATTTGATTCGAGACCAATACATATCAGGAGATTATTTTTATCAGAGATTATGTTCATATGGGAGCCAGCATGGGCAGCATGGGCAGCAAAACCATTAACTAAGTCTCCAAGGTGTGTGTGTGTGTGTGTGTGTGTGTGTGTGTGTGTGTGTGTGTTAGTAGTGTCAGCATTACAGTAATATAGGAAAACTGTATATGTATGGCACTGCATGATTAAGAGGTCCTTCCATTAATATACAGTCAATATATGTCATTAGGTCTTTCCTGTAAGCATGGGGACACCACAGTGACTCTAATCAGGAATGTTTGGCTATACTACCGTCCAGACCAGAAGACCTAACAGTATTGCACAGGTATAATTAGTGTGGCTCAGTATAATCACACAGTAGGGCAATATAGTACTCATCAACATAGTGCATATATGTATGTCCAGTACATGGGGATATTCTGAATTATGTTTGATTGAAAACTTGATAGTCAAAGTCTTTCCTATCTCACCTCAGAGCATGAGCAGATAAGAGGAAGGATCTGCATCCAATCTCTATTCTATTTCACTCTGACTCCCGTGTCTATTCATAAGTATCCTTTGTAACATACTCATGTAGACTTTGCTACCTTATTGCACTAAAGCAACATGCATCCTCTTTTCTCTGTTTATCTACTTACTTATTTTCTTTTACTATTTAGAGAGCAGAGTTCTATTCAGTCTTTCATACAGTGGAGATGGAGATTAGAACCTGTGACCTCTGTGGTCTGTCATGAATGCTTTGTACTCTAACAGAATGAGCTGTCTCCTCATAAAAGTAAATGTCAATATACTTCCAAGCCTATCAAACTGATTATTTTATCCATTTCAAGACAGTGATATTAGTTGTCAGGTGGGGGTGCACCTGCTTAAGTGTACATGTTACCATGGGCAAGGATCCAGGTTCAAGTTACTGGTCCCCACCTACAATGGGAAACCTTCACAAGTGATGAAGCAGTGCTGTGGGTGTCTCTCTGTCTCTCTTGATCTCTACCTTCCCCTTCCTCTTAATTCTGGCTGTCTCTATCCAGTAAATAAAAATAATTAATTTTCTTTTAAAAATACAATGATATTAGGAATCAATTCAGTTGCATAGCCTTGAAAGCAGAAATGGAAAAAAAAAAACCTTCGTTATCCCCATAACTTGGATTCCAGTTATAGTAGGTCTAATTCTAATCATCAAGGACAATTGAATACTATTATTTGAGTTATATAATTGCCCTTAGATTATGGCTACATGTACACCTATACCCAGTACCCTATACGCTGCCCCATACCTAGTATCTGTAACTTTGTTAGATGGTGTGCCATCTAAAGTGGATGTAGGTAATCCCATGTGTTAAGATCTCACAATGTTTGAAAAGTTGTGAGGTTGACCTCTCAAGCCTAGTATCCTAGTTGTAGTGCCTAAAGAAAGCACCATAAATTCTCTAATCTATTAGACTTAAACCAAATTAGTTTAGCAATCTAACAGAAAGGCCCAAAGAAGACAGAACCTAAAAACTAATTCTGGTTGGCTGAATAAATGACACATAAGGCTTAAACAACTGGGAGAAAGTCTATGGTCATCAGACAAAGTGAGGATGACAAACATAGGATAAGGGCAAGAAACAGGCTCACTTAATAATGGCCTTTTTGGTATCACACTACCTCATCATCTGGGGCCCTAGTCAGGGAATCCTTTGATTCCCACACAAATGTGATGGGCCTAGACCTCTGATGTATTCCTCTCTGCACTACCTCTGGGCACATCTACCAGGAACATCATCACAAGCCCTCTTGTGGGCCCTCTCAGGACCTTGCCCTCAGCATTAAGCAGCTTTGGTAGGGGCTGCCCGAGTCTCTGGAGGGATGCTGGGGTATCTCGCCCTGCCAGGTGAGGAAGACTGGTCCTAAAATTAGTGCAGCCTGCAATGTTCCCAATTGTGATCATGAGCTGTGAGTTCAGACCAGTAGGGACTTAGAGGTTACACAGGCTCTGGTGCCAAATATATATGCCCCCGCGTACTGTAATGTGAGCGCTTAACCAGGTGATTCACCACCTGGCCTCTAAAAGAAAAAAAAGTATTTTGAACTTCTATTTATACTCTCTAAACACACTTTGATGATCTGACATTTATTAGAAATAAACAAAGTTCATTTTACAACTATCCATGGTAAATGTTTGAAGCAGAAGCCTAGTATTAAGTTTATACAAATATCTTTTGGAACATTAGGGCTACTCCCTGCTATGACCCTAAAACTCACTGAAGAAGTGATTATGCTATCTCCAGAACTTATTGCTCTATATTTTGTTTTTATGTTCTGGAAAATAGGACAGAGGAGATAGCATAATTGTTATGCAAAAGGATACACATATATAAGGTTCGACGGTCCCAAATTCAACTCCCAGCACCACAGTAAGTCAGAACTGAGTAGTGGTCTGGTTTCCCTCTCTCATTCTGTATCTCTCTCATTCAAATAAAAATATTTTTTAAAGACTTTATTTATTTATTAATAAGAAACATAGGAGGAGAGAGAAATAGCCAGATATCACTCTGGCACATGTGCTGCCGGGGATCGAACTCAGGACCTCATGCTTTAGAGTCTGATACTTTATTCACTGCACCACCTCCTGGACCATAATAAATAAATATTTTTTAAAAGAAGTTCTGGAAAACAAAATATCTACCATATCATGAAAATGCCATTTTATTTGAATTAATATGTAACTTTAATGGTAATATTTACTTATAGAACATCATTTTGCAAATATTAGTTTATGTGGTTTAAAATTAATGAAAAGATAAATGCCCTTAAAATCACATATAGTACTGGGGGTTTTCCTTTTCAACAGCAAAATATGACTACTTTATTCAAATAATGTGATTTTGAAATAAGAACAGATCCATAAAAAAAAAAAGTGGAACAGTTAGATCTGTCAAAGCATCCATCTTCCCATGAAAGAAGTTGAGGGTTCAAGTTTCTGACACAACATGGGTGCACCATGGATGGAACCAAGAGATAAGAGAACCATAGCTACTGGAGTGGTATAATGATGTCTCTCCTCTATCTTTCTCTTTACTTTCTTCCCTTTCTCTTCTCTTTTCTCTACATATAGCTAATTTTTAAAAAGAAAAGAAAAGAAAATGCATCCTGAGAAGCCAGTTAGTGGTATTGCATATATGCAAGATCCTGTGTTCACTGTCCATTGCCACATACTAGTAATCAAAACTGTGATTAATAAATAGAATTATTACAGCATAATGTCATCCAGAAATAGTTCACAAGAATGCATAATATTTTTTCATTATACAAAACTTGTGATTTAAATTCAATATTAGAATAACTTAGGAAGGTTTTGGCACAGTAGGACATACATTTCAAAGAAAATGAAACTCAATTTATGTATCACATATTATATTTAAGAATAAAGTAATGACCTTTTTATTTAAAATAAAAAATATTAGATGTCTGGCAGCACTTTTAAATTTGCTTCATAACAGCTTGTGTACAACAAGCATTTACATCTATAATCAACTCCATGTTCAAGGTCATCAAGTTGGTAGATTGTAATTGGTAATGATTGACTATATTACAGAACTCAGCAAATGCTACAAACAGAGCTTTCCATCTTCCCTCATCTGAAGCCAGCTACTAAGTATTTATTAACACATTGCTATATACATAAAATGCACTATTGCTATGCTCCATCGCCATACCGCCTCTCAGGCCACTGTTAATTTTCATTTATCTTAACTTTGTATGAAGTTACCTGTTGTTAAAATTTTCAGAGGCTCTGGCCAGGCTTGCTTCACGGCGGGTAACAGAGACGCGGAGACAACGGCTGGGCAGGGCAGCTGTATTTCTTTATTCAGGAGGAACTATTCATAAACTAAGACAAACTAATCACCAAACAGAACTCTGCTGTCTCTTTGCGGCGGCGCAAGCACTCTTTCTTTTACTCTGGAACTCAGGAACCCTCTCCCTTACTCTCGAACTCAGAAACTCTCGCACCCTCGCACTCTCGAACTCCGGAACTCAGGAACTCTGTCACTGGGGAACTCAGGAACTCTCGGACTCCGGAACCCTCTCCCAGGGTCCCTTGGGGCGGGGCCAAGCAGGCCCGCGAAATTAACAGGACTCATCCAATTCTCTTGGAGGGGGAGGGCTAGAACAAGCCAATGTAAAGCATACTCCAGGTAAGTCTCTCTCTCTGAAGAGGGGTTGAGCACAGGAGGACATTTAAATCTCACAAGGTTGGCAGCCATTTAAGCCTTCCCTCCTCCACAGAAAGTCCTACATCTTCCCACCTGAGCATGGCATTCCTCTAAAACATTTAAGCATGCTCCATTTTTCTTTACTGTGTCCATTTAGATATAAAGGGATAGGAGGAGATGTTGCTGAGGACTTATTCTGATGCAGTCTCCGCCCCCAGGTTTTTCTATGCCCCGCTAAATCCTAGAGTGCCCCCTTTCAACCAATCCTGGCTCCGCCCCCAGGTTTTCCTATGCCTCGCTAAATCCTAGAGTGCCCCCTTTCAACCAATCCTGGCCCTACACGTCACCCCTGGTTGTCGCCCAATAAAAAGCCCCCTCACCGCTCCCCTCGCTCTCTCTGGGCTCTCGGCTCTCCCTCTCTGAGGTCTCGCTCCCTGCTCTCCCCCCGTGGTCGGCCATTGCTGGCTGGCTCCACGTGGTCTGAACCAAACCTCCCCCCCATCCTATAATAAAGATCTGTTTACCCCTTTGCTCTGGACGTCCGCTCTCTTCTCCGCGGTGCAGCCCGACACCGGACCACCTCAACAACAGTTACCATTAGTAATTCCATATTTTTATGGACTCATGTTAGTCTGATACATTACATTTAACACATTAATTTAACACATTTAATACATTATATTTAACCTACTTATATGAAAAATAAGTTTCTTGTAGAAATTTCCAAAAAATATGCTGAGGTGTTTTCTTTGGTTTGATATTTTTTATGATTTGTATTCTTATTCTCTATGCTTTCTGAGTTTGTAGTGTGTGGTTTATTGTTAATACGAAAATATTCTCAACTCATTCTTTTACTTATTCACTGCTGTTTTCTCTTCTCCTATACCCACTGCAAGTATGCCACATCGTTTTATATAATTATGCAGTGTTTAAATAGACTATTCTTTTTTGTGTTTAACTGTGTGAGAAGTTAGGCAAAGGGGAAAGCACTGCTTCACCATTCCATAGAGCTGCAATCATATTTTGCTGTTGCTACTGTAATGTAGTGCTGGTAATTGAACATGGGAGTCTCACACACGGAAGGTTTTCTACTACTGGACAACTTCCCTATTCTTTTTTTTTTCTCCCATTTTGAATTTCATACTAGAAAGTTTTTGTTGATCAAGGACTGGAGTCATTTCTCTGAATTCTATTGATAAACTCACTGAAAGCATCTTTGTTTCTGCTACAGTAGTTTTGACTGCTAACATTTCTATTTCTTTTTTTTTTCTCATATAGGCACAGAGAGGTGAGCATGTATGTGTCTGTATAGAAGCTACAATGCCAAATCTCCCTTTAATATATTGGGGACCAAGTTTGAACCTGGGTTGCACAACATAGCAAATCGGGGTAATATCTAGTATTCCATTATAGGTTCTCTGTATATTTCTTAGTTTTTATCCCTCTGCCAATAGGCCTACTACTTTTTCATAGTGTCTTCTTATCCCATTAGTCTTTAAAAGATTAATCAGTTATTTATAATTTTCTCTTAAAAATTACAACATCAGGACCAGGGGTAGTGCTAGCAGGTTAAGCATATATGGTGCAAAGCCCAAGGACTGTCAAGGATCCTGGTTAGAGCCTCCAGCTCCCCACCTGCATGGGGGTCTCTTCACAAGCAGTGAAGCAAGTCTGCAGGTGTCTATCTTTCTGTCCCCCTCTCTGTCTTCCCCTCTTCTCTTGATTGCTTTCTCTCCTATCCAACAAAAACAGCAGCAACAACAATAATAATAACAACAACAATAAGGGCAACAGAATGGGAAAAATGGTCTTCAGGAGCAGTGGATTCATTTTGTAGGCACTGAGCCCCAGTGATGATAACCCTGGAGGAAAAAAAAATTACAAAATCCATTCTATGTGTGAGTTTGGCTTTGGTACTTTTAAAAATATACAGATAAGTACATTTTTTGCTATTTTAATTTTTATCTTTATTTGACAGATATATCCAGAAATTTCCAGGAGAAAGAAGGTAGAGATGGAGAGAGATAGAGAGGCAGAAAGACACCTGCAGCACTACTTCATCACTTGGAAAGCTTTCCCCAAGGGCTTAAACCCAACTCCTTGAGCATTGTATGTAACACATGAGTTTAAATAGGTGCACCACCACTAGGCCCCCCCTCGGTGCTTATTTTATCTATTTGTATTATGCTTTTTAAATTTTTCATTTGACTTGCCTAGTACTGTCTTTTTTTATATTAACTGTCTTGTATATAGTAATAAGAAATAAAGTGAATTGGTTTCTGTTGATAAGGATTAAATTAAAATAGTTAAATGTTGTGTCAATATAACTATGAGTAAAAGTGTCAGAAGTTGAGATTTTCTCTTATGTCTTTGTTTTTGTCTTCATTTCTGATTTCAGGATTCCATAAGTTCTCCTTATCATAGAACTTTTTTGTTGTAGTTCTTTCAGCTGAGATACACTATTATCATACAAATACCCTACTGGTGTGATATAAAGGTGAGGGAAAGAATTAAGTGTTCTGTAATGTAATATTCCAAATAAATCCCAATCCTTTAATGATCTGTGTTTCAGAACTGTGTTATATATGGATGTTTTTATCAGGCCTGATCTATTTTTTTCTCCCCAACTTTATTTTGTGATTCTGTAACACATATATATCTCTGTAACCTGTGTCGGAAAATTATGAGGATGTGGTTGAGTTTGGCAGGGCTTGAGCTGAGAAGTGTGTCTATTCTGTTAGTCTCTCTACTGAGAGGTTGAGCAAGAAGGTACAGGAATAACCCCAAAGGTGTGCCTTGTCCTATCAGACTCCCTGCCTCACAAAGCACCCCTCATTCCTGATATTATGGCCATTAGATAAAAAGAAAGGGGGAGTTGTCGGGTAATTGTGAGGAGCCTCACAAAGCACCCTGCATTCCTGATAATATAACCTATCTACATAATCATTGTTTTGCCTGAGAGATCCCCACCCATTCCTTTCCTTTGATATATCTTCTTTCTACCTTGAGACCCTCCCTGCCTGCAGGGTAATATTAATCCTACCAGGTAAAACCCTCACAACAGTTGCTAAGGAAGTTCCTACCTTTCCAGTCTACTTTTGCCTTTCTCCATCCGCTTCCTAGCCATTTGCTTTTTCAACTTGCCTCTTCTGGGTTTACTGTTTAAAGGCGATGGCTTTCTGATCAATAAAGCCATTGCGTTGCCACTCCGCCACGAGTTCATGAGTCATCTCTTCTGCGTCACTGAGTGAGTAGCAGCCCAGGCTACTCTGGTCGAGTTCTCTCCAACCCAGAGAGTACGCGCCCGGGAAGAGGCACCTGCCTACGCTAGCCTAGAAAACCTGTATATAGGTTTACCTATTTACCACCACTGTATATCTTCCCCAGTCTGATGAGAAAGTAAGTCTGACAGAAACGTTGTGGGAAAAATTTAACATTTCCACTAGCTATGTTTTGGTAAAGTCCTTAACTCTGGAGAAAAAACATTTATTATGGAGAAAGCTATGAGCTTGTCTCTCAATTTTTTTTTTCTCTCTGCTGCCAGAGGCAGTAGGGAATCTTCCTGGGATAACCAATGTTAGTATTTGGTATGATTTTCAGGGGAAAATGTCTGTCTCTAAAAGTATGACTACCCTTGGAGAGTCTCACTTTACTTCTTCATAATCAGCCTCCAGCAGTTCATCAAAATCACTTTTAAGTGTTCCCACCATTTTATTGCTTCTATAGTTCTCTATTCCATATAAGTGTATTTCAGTTGCTACTTCTGCCTTGAGGTACCTGTCGCAGTAGATTTGGGAGTGATGATTTGCCTGTAACCTCAGTTCTCTGACAGATTCAAGAAAATTGTCAATTTCATCTCATAGAGTTTTCTCTTGTAAGAAACAAACAATAATTTTTAAGCCCTTTGCATGTGAAAACTAAACTGGATGATTGAAAGAGAAACGTTTGAGTATATGACAATAAAATAATTAGTAAAAAGATACTATAGACTAAATCAATTTGGAAAACACACAGTTGAGGGCCTGAGAGACAACAGTCCATTAGAGCACTGTATGCTTGAGGCTCCAGAAGTCACAGCTTCAACTCTTAGCACCACCTTATGCCAGAACTAATCGATGTTCTGGTCTCTTTTACTCTTTTATTCTTTGTAATATTAAAAAAGTGAGTAGATGTTTTCCAGATCCCATAGATTTGTGGAACTTATTTGCAGTTTAGATGATAGCTAAGTGACATTTCTGTGCCACTATAGATGTCTTACATAAAGTAAGATAACGATAAGAAAATCAGTAATAGTGATCATTTTATAAAAAGCTGATTGAATTATTAGTTGTTACAAAAGTAATAAAATTTAAAAACTCATATTCAAAAACTCAGATGTTCATATAAATTCTAGTATACCTATATACTATTGCAACTTTTTGGGAAAACAATATAAGAGTACTAATTGAAATAAGCCTCATTAAAAGAATGAGTTTGTGGGGCCTGGAATAGCTAACATAGTAGAGTATACATTCTATTATGACCCTCGGTACTAATTGAGAACATCATGCATAGCACCGGGGCAAGCTTCACTACTGGCAGAGTAAATGTCATTCTCGCTCTCTCTCCTTCTATCTTCCTTTCTTTCTTTCTGTAAGAATCATAAATGAAAAAGAAAATAAAATAAATGAAAGTTGACCAGGTGTGATGGAATTGCTAAGTTCCAATACCCTCTGCACAAAATAAATAGAGTGAAAACTCTGCAAAACTTTGTCACAGACAACTCAGCCTTGTGTATTTATACAATACAAATGAAAGCAAATAAAAGGTCATTGATGTTGATGATGCATAACTGTTAGCCAAATGTATGTTAGTGATAAAAATGTGATTAAATAAATAATGTAGTTAAGCTATGGGACTTTGCACTCATTTCAATGAAAAAAAAAATGAATCAGACCTATGTCATTTGACTTGAAGCAATAGTCATATAATAGTTGTGAATGAGAAAAGCAGAATAGTGTTTTTTAGTATGATTCTACTTTGCAAATTGATAAAAATCAAATAAAGTTATATTTGTTTTTATTATTGCAAAGTAGAATGTTTTTGTTTTAATTTAACTTTTTAAATATAATCTTAAATTCCTCTGTATACCTGTAGAAGTTTGAATTAGTAAGTTGTACAGTAATGAAAGATTCACAGAATACAGCTAACATGGGTTAGATCATGATGATGAAATGAAGAGTGGACACAGATCAGAAATTAACTCTTTCTTTCTCTCTTCCTTTCTGTATTCGATAGAGACAGAGATAACTCAAGAGAGGAGTGGGAGATAGTGACGGAAAAAGAGAAATTCCTGCAGCACTGCTTCCCTGCTTGCAAAACTTTCCCTCTAAAGGTAGGGACTGAGGACTTGAACCCAGGTCCTTGTACATTGTAATATGTTTTCTTAACTAGGTGAGCCATGGCCTGGCCCTGAACTATTTATTACTTTATACATTTTTGTATTTTGTCAATGTTTTCAAATATTAAAATAGTAATTTGAAAAAAATCAATTAACACAATTCCTTCAAACTCCATCCAAATAAGGTGAATTCGTCATACTTAATAGCTGAGCATTATTCCACTTTGTATATATATCACAGCTTTCTCAGCCACTTATCTGTTGTTGGACACCTAAGTTGCTTTCAGGTTTGGTCTATTACAAACTGTGCTGCTATGAACAGAATTATAGATAGATCCTTTTGGATGAGTGTGTTTGGTTCTTTAGGTAAGGGATGTTACATAAGTTAAGCCAGAAAGAGAAGGATAAGTATGAGATGATATAACTTATAGACAGAAATAAGAATAGAAAAGTAGAAATTGTACTGGGTTTGGTGTATTACACCAAAGTAAAGACGTCTTGGGGGAGGGGTGGTTTCAAGTCCACTTGAGGTTGGAGGGTAGGAACATGGATCTTTGGTGGTGGGAACAGTGAGAAACTACACTCCTATTAGCTTATAATGTTATGCATCACTATTAATTCAATATGTCAGAGACAAAATAGATTGCATATTTCAAATTCTTTAACTGCCTAAATTTTAGTTTTGAGTATATCTTTCTTTCTTTTCTTTCTTTCTTTCTTTCTTTCTTTCTTTCTTTCTTTTTGCCTCTAGGCTTGGTGTCAGCACTACAAATATACTGCTCTTGGAGGCCATTTTTCCATTTTTTTATTGGATAAAACAGAGAAAATTGAAAGAGAAGGGGAAGGCAGACAGGGAGAGAGAGAAAGACATCTGCAGATCTACAAATCTACTGCTCCTGGAGGCCATATTTCCATTTTTTTATTGGATAAAACAGAGAAAATTGAAAGAGAAGGGGAAGGCAGACAGGGAGAAAAAGACACCTGAAGACTTGCTTTACCAACTGTGAAGTGACCCCCCCTGCATGTGGGAAGCCATGGCTGGAACCCGGATCCTTGTACAAGGCTATGCATTTCGTACTATGTTTGCTTAACCTGGTGCGTTCCTGCATGTCCACCCCGCACCCCCAAGTATATATTTCTTACCTCTAAGCATTTAATGTTTCTAATCTGTATACTGAGTGAATTGTTTAAACATTTCTGAAAATAACTTTGTTAAATTGTTTAAACATTTCTGAAAATAATTTTTTGAAACAACAAAGTTACTGACAAAATTAGATCAGGTAGTTGATAATCATTTGGTCTTGCTAGTATCTAAGATACTGTGATTAGTATATAAAGCATGGTGAGGGTATACACAATATGGTAAACCCCAAACATGATCTTTTCAAACAAAAGAACAAGCTCTCAACAAACTCTGTAATAATTATAATTATCGGGGGCTGGGTGGTGGCACACCGGTTGAACACACGTTACAATGCATAAGGATCTGAGTTCAAGTTCTCAGTCCCCATCTGCAGGGGCAAAGTTTCACAAGCGGTGAAACAGTGCTTCAGGTGTCTCTCTCCCTCTCTATCTCCACCTTCATCTCAATTTCCAGCTGTCTCTATCCAATAAATACATTTTAAATATATAATAAATGATAATAATAGTACTAACAATTATTGTTATTAATTATTATTATTATCTATTGCCTTTTTAAACCCTAAAACTACAAAGAAACTTCCCCATTTTCTATAAAATCCATATTTCTCCCTGTCCTGGAACCTTTGTTAGTATTTCATGATGCCTCTTCTCATGAAGACCTCAGCTGAATTGGTGCAACCTGCCTTTTTGCTTTGGATTGTGTCCAAAGATGCCAAACCTCAGATGTCAACCTTCCAACTCCAATAATCTGGTGAGACCTTTCCTAACCTATGAGGCTACCTAGTTCCAATTCAGATGGTGCATTTTCTTTTCTTTCTTTCTTTTATTTTTTCTCTGTTGTATCCTTTAATTTTTTTTTATTTATAAAAAGGAAATATTGACAAAACCATAGGATAAGAGGGGTACAACTCCACACAGTTCCCATCACCAAAACTCCATAACCCATCCTTTTCCCTGATAGCTTTCCTATTCTTTAACACTCTGGGACTATGGACCAAGAGTCATTATGGGGTGCAGAAGGTAGAAGGTCTGTAATTGCTTCCTCAATGAACATGGGCACTGGAAGGTTGATCCATACCCCCATCCTGTCTCTTTCTCTCCCTAGTGGGTCGGGGCTCTGGGGAAGTGGGGCTACAGGACACATTGGTGGGTCATTTTCTAACAAAGTAGTGGACCCTAGATATATTCTAGGGTCTATGGGACTGAGTATACATATACACATGTTCATAAGTTAGGAGCAATTGCACATCTCAACCTATCCCTTAAGTCACTACCCTCAGTCACTCTATATGCTCAAATAACTATACAAAAGAAAGTAATTATATATCTCTTAATCTCTTCTGATGGCATTATCATTATTGTCACCCTTTGATAATCTTTAGAAGAAACACTGTATACAACTGGCCAAGAGAATTACTGGAAAAAAATACATCAATTAAAGGACAAATATTGTCCTTACAAAAACCTTTATTAGGATAATCAAACAAGTAAATACACTTAATACTCAAGTTTAACTTAAAACCTCATTATAATCCTAGATGTATTTCTTCTCTCACATGACACCAGACCCCATAAGTCTAATACCAGTTTGATACAACAAAAGAAACTCAGCACTTTAACAACATGAAGAAAGACCAAGCTTGTCGGATAAAGAAGGGATTACAAAAGCTGGAAAAGGGCAAGTGACTGCCTCACTTAATGAGGATTTTTTTGGGGTCAATACCAGGTTACTCCAACACCAGAGGGGTGTAGTCAGGGAATCATAAGATTCCCCCATACATATGATGGGCCTAGACCTGTAATAGATCCCTCTTTTTGCCATCACTGGTCACTTCTATCAGGGACGTAATCTTTAGCCCTTATGTGGCATTCTTCACGACCTTATCCTCACTATAAAGTATCAAGTAGAAATGATAGGGACTGCCTCTATTTCCAAAGAGAGGCTGAGTTAGCATACTCTGTCACTTGAGGAAGACTGGTCCTGAAATGAGTGCATCCCAGAAAGTTCCTAGCTATGACTATGGACTGTGAGCTCAGACTGACAGGATCTCAGAGGTTATACAGGCTCCTGTGCTAAATATGAATAGATGTGGGTCCTGGGTCAGATTGATGTGGTAAAGAGTTAATTGTATTTATATGTTTTCTTCAAGTTTGGGAACTACTTTTTACCCTGATCTTGCTTTCTATTTCTATTCTCAAGTCTGACAATATCTTCCCAGACAAGTTTTTTCAGTCCACCTCCATGTTAGCTATCAAGCTCAAGTAAAAATTACTGAAATCATAGGCCCTTAGGAACATACCTAAAATAGACTCATATTTTTTCCACCCTAAAGTGCCTATTGTTCTCTGTGCTATTTATACCCATTAGGTTTCCTTTTATTAAAAAAATTATATTGCTTTATATCTTACTGCCTTTCAGCTACCAAGTTGCAGAGGCTACTATGATTTCATCCTGAAATTCCTAGATGACTTCACCACTATGTCCTGCAACCTCACCTCTCTATATCCCTATCCTATTTGGGAAAGATAAAAACAAGCTGTGAGTATGGTTCAGCCTGTCAACATATATGTCCAGCATAGAAGCAATTATAGAAGCCAGAACTCCCACCTTCTGCACCAGAAGAAGAATTTTGGTCCCTAGTCCTGGAGAGGGAGCAATGTTAGGGGAAGATGAGCAGAGGGCTCTGAACCTCCATTCCATCAGGACCATGAAAGAGAAGAGGAAATAAAACACACTCAGAAGTGGCAACAGATGTGAGTATGTGTTGTTGTGCGCGGGCCGCAGAGAAGAGAGAGGGGGTCCAGAGTGAAGAGGAAACACAAATCTTTATTTGCACTGGCAGTTCAGAGTTGGGTGCTAGAGAGGCAGGTTGGGCCACGTGGAGGTAGAGAAAATGGCCGCCTCACGCAGTAACCTTTCCTGCTTCTGAACACCAGAGTGGAGCGCCGGCAAGAGAGCAAGGTGCGGAAAATGAAGGGCTTTTATAGGAGTAGCTTTCGCAAGAATGGGAAGGGGGAGGAGTAACCATAGCACTCCAGGATAGGATAATAACTTTCGTGAGAATGGGAGGGGGGAGGAGTAACCAGAGCACTCCAAATATCGCGGGGATATAGACAATGCACTGAGGACACAACATGGCTGAACAGGCACTCCGAGAATGTCCCAACTCTCGCGGGAACTAGCAGTAGCCTGAGGGGACAACATGGCAGATGTGACTGCATCTACACAATTTCCCAGAATCTCCCCCTTTCCTTTTATCTAATGCCCAGGGCAACAGTGTGTAAAGTCTATGAACTACTCAGGGTCTGTCTATGAAAAACCAGCAACGTGAAGGGAAGGAAGCTGCTGTAAAATTGTCTAAAGTGTCCAAAGGGTATACCAGCAAGTCCGATAGAAGTCTCGGTCCAAAGTAGGTGACTAGAGGGAGAAATGGCAGGGGATGAAATGCTGCATGAGGAAGGTCAGCCTCTGGAATTCCACTTTTCTGTAGATTGTGAGCTGGAACTGCCAAAACGTGACAGGCAAAGCAGAAGCAGGAAAGGCAGACAGGCAGTAAAAAAGTTCTGTCCTTGGAGTCTGTGAATCAGGTTCTTCAGATAGCGTCAGGTGACATCTAGGGTTTCGGGGGGGTGTGCCACTGTAGTTGTGCCATCTAGTGGGTGATGTCAGGGTGTGCAGGGGTCCAGATGGTTTTTTCTGGGATTCCTGTGGAAGAAACACAAACAATCTGCTTCTCATGGTTAGCAGGGCATCTGATTTGAATGCTTTATATAAAAAGAGGTTTGGTGCCTTAGCCAACTGAGTATTGGGGGATGTATCTTTCCTATTCATTTATTATTATATATTCATGGGGAAAAAGTACTTCTCTTTTAACAAAGACTCTAAGGTGTAGGAAGCGGGAACTATCTTATCCTTTTTTTTTTTTTTTGGTATCTTGCCTTTTGTTGCCCTAGTTGTTTTATTGTTGTAATTATATTGTTGTTATTGCTGATATTGTGGTTGTTGGATAGAACAGAGAGAAATGGAGAGAGGAGGGGAAGACAGGGGGAGAGAAAGACACCTGTAGACCTGTTTCACTGCCCGTGAAGTGGTTCCCCTGCAGGTGAGGAGCCGAGGGCTCAAACTGGGATCCTCAAGCCAGTTCTTGCACTTAGCACCACCTGCGCTAAACCCACTGCACCACCGCCTGATTCCCAGGAACTATCTTTTAACATAAACTCTATGGCCATGCCAATAGCAACCTTGAGGGCACATGTGGCTCCCCACATGTCCCCCTGTCTTATATCATGTTTTGATGTTTGGTGGACTTTGTTTTGTGGCAGGGTGGACTGTGCCTGTCTTAGGTTGGGGATCAGCCTTCCGTCTTACCTGTCATTGGAACACCTAGTCATTTTTGCCCAGTAGTACCAGGTGCCCTGTCTTAGGTTGACTGGATAGCGCTAGTTTCCTCTTACCCATCATTGGCTATCCAGCCCTCTACATGGTGGATGTTCTGATGGAGGGGGGCAAATCCTCCACAGCAACTCAATATTCTGCCATGTCCAGCCTATGATAGTGAGTTTATATAGGTTGCATCTTTATGGCATCAATCTGTTGCTGCAAAAAGGCCATGAGCTTGTTAAGAATTATAGGACCGTGGTCTGGGAGGTGTCGCAGTGGATAAGGCATTAGACTCTCAAGCGTGAGGTCCCAAGTTCGATCCCTGGCAGCACATGTACCAGAGAGATATCTGGTTCTTTCTCTTTCCTCCTCTCTTTCTCATTAATAAATAAATTAAAATGTTGAAAAAAAAGAATTATAGGATCTATTGTGAGCAGAAGAAGTAAAACCAGCTAGGGTCCCACAACTAAGGGTAGACAGGTAAGGAAGGGGGAATGTATCTATTGGTATGAAGAGGTGGGATCATATCTTAAGTCTAAGGGAAGCAGTCAGTGGATGTGATGTCCAGGGGAACAGCCATTTGTCTTTGGGGGTAGTAAAGGATGTCCATGGCATGGGTGATGTTCACAAGTGTGACTTATAAAGAAAGAGAATGCAGATCCATAATAATAATATTATAATAGCTAACCCATATCTGTGATGTTGGGAGAACTACTGCAGATTCCAACAGAGGGAACGGGGACACAGAACTCTTTTGGTGAAAAGGGGTATGAAATTATATCCTGCTATGTTATGTTTTGTTAATCAATATTAAATCACTATTAAAAAAACAAGTATACAAACTGAAGAAAATATGATGCATTTATAAAGAGATTTTACCAAGTATGTCAGTCTTGATTTATTGAAGATAGAAAAATTACAAAAATAAGGGATTTAATTTTGTGTAAAAGTTTAACGTTAGGTGGGGAAGATTGTATAATGATTATGCAAAAAGACTTTCAAGTCTCAGGTGCCAAAGTCTGAGGTTCACGGGATGCTGGGAAGTGGCGCACAAAGTTGAGCCCCTGTTCCCTACCTGCAGTTGGGAAGTTTCACAAGTAGTGAAGAAGGTCTGCAGGTATCCAGGTGTTTATCTTTCTCTCTTTCTCTCTATCCTCCCATCCTCTCTCAATATCTCTCCATCCTATCCAATTAAAAAAAGAAAAAGAAAGAAAGACTGCCAGGAACAGAGGGATTTTAGTCAGACATGGAGCCCCAATAATAACCCTAGAGAAAAAAAAATGAAGTCTGAGGTTCAGTCTACCAAACCATCATAACTCAGAGCTAGTGATACACTGGTTAAGAAAAAAAAAATGTTACACAGCTATGGATATAATTGAATGAATGAAGATCCATATGATGCTGAAAACTTTCATATCACGACAATAAACCTTTGCAATTCTGATTTACACAATACATGCATATATCACTGTCAGAGTTTTGAATGTTCATATGACCATAAACTCATATTATGTCTTCCTTCTACACTCTCCATACGTACCACTCATTGATCTTAGCAACATATATCTTTTTACTTCCTCTCTACTTCTCCCTTTTGGTGGGAGTGGATAGCATAATGGTTATGCAGAGGTACTCTCATGCTTGAGGCTCCAGTGTCCTAGGTTCAATCCCCTGCACTTCCATAAACCAGAACTGAGCAATATTCTGGTAAAAACAAATAAACAAATAAATAAGTAAATAAATAAATAAAAACATATTTCATCCTTTCTCTCAATTTCTATCTCTTTAGAAGGAGGAAGAGGAGGAGGAAGGGGAGGAAGAGGAGAATATCAATATCAACAAAAGAACTGAATTTGTCCTGCAGATAACTGAGGCTTTTTGAGATAGCACTGGTGGCAATAAAAAAAAATACTAATATCTACCTTTATTTTCTCATAGATTCTATAATTTAGGAATTCAGAAATGAGTTTTCTTTATGCAAAGTTCAATGAAAAAATCAATTTCCAAACACACTTGGACTTTGTCAAAATTCAGTTATATAGGGACAGTTGGATTGAGAGCCTTAATTTCTTACTTGTTATCTATCAAATCGATCTTTCATTTCCTTGTCAATTAAACATGGCAGTCTGCTTACATAAAAAGAAAGCAAGCTGAGAAGGTAACAGAAGAATCTAAGAAGAGAGAAGTCATAATGTTTTGTAATATAATCATAAAGTAATATAACACTCTATGAGGAGCTATCATACTGATAATAAACAAGTAAACTCAGTCCTCATTCAAAAGGAAAAGATTGTACAAGGAGATAAATTTCAAAAGGTATAAATCATTATTCACCATTTTAGAAGTCTACCTTTTATCTTGGGCCTATTTTTTTTCTTCTATCAGTATGTATTAGTGGTCCAATCACATCAGATTCTAGTCTTTTGTCTGTTTTATGACATGATAAACTGTTAGTGGTCATGTGACATTCTCAACTTTTAGTTTGATGAAATCATTTTTATCCCCAATGGGAACATTGTGTCACTATAAACTAAGATCCCTAAACTAGCAAAAATCTTTTGACTGAAAAAGATAAATTCAGGAGTTAGGGGAAATAGCACAACTTGTTAGGGCACAGTGTTAATATACCTGAGGTTTCAAGATTCCAGGTTCAGTCACTGCCACCACTATAAACCAGAGCTGAGCAGTGTTCTGGTCCCTTTCTTTCATTAATGTAAATAAATATTTTTAAAAACAGCAATAATAAAAGCAAGAATAAATAGGCAAGAAAAAGTCAAATCTCATTTGTATCTCTTCCAGTAGGAACGAAACATTAATTCTCCAATGAAGAAATTTTGATTAACTTGCCTTCATAGAATTATTTATTTCTCAGGCAGGGATAGATAGCATAATGATTATGTAAAGAGCCTTTCATTCCTGAGGCTCCAAAGTCCCAGGTTCAATCCCTTGCACCACCATAAGCCAGAGTTGAACAGTGCTCTGGTTAACAAAAAAAAAAAAAAGAATTATTTCTTTCTCTTATGGAAAAATGTTATATTAGGAACTCATAATTTGTCTCCACTGGAAGAAGTTTGGAGACTAAGCATTGATATAGCCAGACTAATCTTGTTAAGTGTAGCACATGTTCCTAAGTGTATCTGTTCCAGCTTTTCATTTTACAACAGGAGCATACCATAGAGTAGCTTAATAGAACCACTATGGGTAGATGGTTATCCAGCATTAATTACTCTTCTAAGTGCCCTTTTCTGAAAGCAAGTCATTGCACTCTTTTATATACTCAAGAATGTGTACTTGTTCAGTAAACCCTGATGTGTTTGTTTATTTCTCATCCCTTAAAGCAAACATTCTGACAAGTGACTACAAGTTCTTCTGGAGATGGCCATATATATATGTATTATTGAGAGTTCATTGTACTGATACCTTAAACTATTATCATTCCTAACTTGCAAGGAATAGTCATTAAAAACACTTCTAAGGATTTTTATTTCCCCTTCACCAATGTGTATCTATAAGCATGGAAAAAAGTGTGGATGTGAGACTTATAATGCAGAAAATTCATTCCTCTCTACATAAATCTTTGGCCATTGTCTTCTTCAGTTCATTTTGGCTAAGAAAGGAGCCCAGTTACACCTAGACAACTAATTGGACTGTTAGCTGTTCTAAATTGTTTAAATTGTATTCTTTGCCCAAAATCAGTTGATAGTGATTTATTTAAGTAAATATATACAAAAGACTACCAAAATGCATTGCTTCCACCTTGTTCTAATATTCTTTGGATTTATTAAAAAATATATAATTCTGTTTCTGTGTGTGGTGTTTTCTCCAGAGTCAAATTAGTATTGATTCAAGGTTTGAATTCAGTTAAAGGAATAAAATAAATGATAGATATTATAAGTGTCTTTTTTTTTTTTCTTTTAACCCAAGAACTACTTAGATCAAGCTATTATTGGGGCTGGGAATTGAACCTGGGGCTGCTTTCCAGTAAATCTTTTGTACTACCACTGTGTCATTGTTTTTCCTTTCCTCCAGGGTTATTACTGGGGTTCAGATCCTGCAATATGAATTCATTGCTCCTGGAAGCCATTTTTTTCCTATTGTTGATTTTGCTTTTATTGTTGTTGCTGCTGCTATTGTTGGATAGGACAGACAGAAAATGAGAGAGAAGGGAAAGACAGAGAGAGAGAAAGATAGACATGTGTAGACCTGTTTCAATGCTTTTGAAATGACCCATACCCTTCAGGAGGGGAGCTCTTACTGGAATCCTTGGAACAGTTTTTGGCTTTGCACTATGTGCACTTAACCTGGCGCATTACTTACTGCCCAGTCTCTCATTGTGTCATTTCTCCAGCTTGATGGAAAAATGTCTTAATAAGAATTAACCACTTCCATAAGGATTCAGTTTATTTCTTTCTTTTTATTTATTTATTTATTTATTTATTTATTGGAGAATTATTGTTTTACATTCAACAGTAAGTTCAATAGTTTGTACATGCATACCATTCCCCAGTTTCCCATATAACAATACAACCCCCACTAGGTCCTCTGTCATCCTTCTTGGACCTGTATTCTCCCCACCCACCCCAAAGTCTTTTACTTTGGTGCGATACGCCAATTCCATTTCAGGTTCTACTTGTGTTTTCTTCTTCTTCTTCTTCTTCTTCTTCTTCTGATCTTGTTTTTCAACTTCTGCCTGAGAGTGAGATCATCCCATATTCATCCTTCTGTTTCTGACTTATTTCACTGAACATGAATTTTTCAAGGTCCATCCAAGATCGGCTGAAAACGGTGAAGTCAGCATTTTTTACAGCTGAGTAGTATTCCATTGTGTATATATACCACAACTTGCTCAGCCACTCATCTGTTGTTGGACACCTGGGTTGCTTCCAGGTTTTGGCTATTACAAATTGTGCTGCCAAGAACATATGTGTACACAGATTTTTTTGGATGGGTGTGTTGGGTTCCTTAGGATATATCCCCAGGAGAGGAATTGCAGGATCATAGGGTAGGTCCATTTCTAGTCTTCTGAGAGTTCTCCAGACTGTTCTCCACAGAGGTTGGACCAATTGACATTCCCACCAGCAGTGTAGGAGGGTTCCTTTGACCCCACACCCTCTCACCGCATACAGTTTCTTTGGTGAAGGTGAATCTACACAGAGGACATTCTAGGAAGTGGACTTTAGCATCATTTTATGTATCCAAATATCCTTATCTTAATATTTAGGACTCTATATATACTGTATCAGCCAGTACCATAAACAATTTAAGGCAGTCTAAATTTTAAAATTTGATTTACAAATAAACACAGTTACATTGGCTTTCAAAAAGCTCAAATCTGCAAGTAAAGCAGTTATCCAAAACTTGAAATGTGAATAAAAACCTTGAAATAATAACTATTTTCTAATTATTTGGTTTATTTTAATAGTCAGCATTCTTCTCCTTCCAACCATATGCCCCATATTATGATGTTAATTTTAATGTTTAATTTTATTGGATAGTGACAGATAAATATTGAGAGGTTGATAGGAAATAGAGAGGTTAAGAAAAAGACACCTGCAGCACTGCTTCATCATTTGTGAAGCCTCTCCCCTGCAGATGGTGAACAGGACCAAGAACATAGACCCTTGTGCATGATAACATTCATGTTCTACTGCATGCACCACTATCTGGCCTCCTAGTTTTTATTTTATTTAATTATATATTTAATCATCTAAATCTAGAGGCACCAAATGACCCTTTATAATGAAATACTATGATATATATCCTGCCTATCACTGACGATGAGGTTGTTAATATTTTCCAGATTCTCATCATGAAGTTTCTATAATTCTGATTCAAATTCTAATACTGCTGTTATTAATCAAGATCTCATGAAAACTGAGTCAGTACAAATATTATGGGAATAAGTGATTTAATGTCAAATTAATATTTATGTAAAGTTGAATATATTGGTTGTTATTTATCTGAAAGACTGAAGCTAAAGTAATAGAGAAACAGTAACTCCAATGTGAAATACTAACACTGGTATGGATGAAAAAAATCTTGCAACATACATATCAAACAAACTATGAAGTCACAAAAAAAGTCACCAAAAACAATATGCTGAATGACTCATCCTGTTTTATTCCCATTCCCTTTATAAGAATAATGACTTTTGCTTCATTTCTGCACTCCAAAAAAAATTTGAGATTTTCTCTCACAGATAAACTTCAACCATTGAGAGAATGGATTTCCATGAAACAATTTTTCCAGACATACCAAAATATTAGCAGCTGTGGCAAGTTGTAGACAACAAATAATCCACAATAACTTAAATATTTTTCGGTCTTCAAAAAGATTACCCAAATATCAACTTCTAAAAGAAAATCTGTTTATTTATTTATTTATTTATTTATTTATATCACTGGAGTCTCTTTTTTGTCTTATTAGCGACCTTATATTGATCCACAAAATTATAAGATAATGGGAGTGTATCTATGTTGGATACTCTCTGCCCTGACCTAGATTTCTAGTCCTATTCCCAACTCTGACACCATCTCTTCAGAAAACACTTTTAGTCCACTGTTAACTGTCAGGCTCAGACAAAAATAAGTAGTTATGGGATCCTTGGAATATACCTAAGATAGACTTCCTAGCTTCTTCCACTATGAAGATCCTAAATCGCATCTGCTATACTCCTACCTTTAGTTTCCTAACTATTAAACAATGTGTTCTGCTTTATATCTTAACTCTTTTTCAGCCACCAATTTGCAGATGCTACCACAAAGCCAACATGACTTCCCTGGGCAGATGATCTCACCAATGTGAAGCTCCGCCTCCCCAAAGCCCTGTCAAACAAAGGAAAGATAAAAACAGGCTGAGGGTATGGATCAACCTGTCAATGCCTATATCCACCAAAGAAGCAATTACAAAAACAAGACCTCCCCCCTTCTGCACCCCATAAAGTTCTTTGGTACATGCACCCAGAGGGATAAAAATTAGGGAAGCTTCTGGGGTTGGGTGGTGGTGCACCTGGTTGAGCACACGTTACAGTGCACAAGGACCCAGGTTCAAGCCCCTGGTCCCCACCTGCAGGGGAGAAGCTTCACTGTGGTGAAACAGTGTTGCAGGTGTCTCTCTACCTCTATGGCTCTCTATTACCTCTTCCCCTCAATTTCTGGCTGTCTGTATCCAATAAATAAATATATAAAGATAATAAAAAATTTTTAAAAAGAAATTTTTAAAAATTAGGGAAGCCTCCAATGGAGGGGATGGGATGTGGAACTCTGGTGGTGGGAATTATATGGAATTGTATGCCTCTTATCCCACAATCTTGTTGATCATTATTAAATCATTAATGAAAAAAAGAGATAAGTTGTTCCTGATAGAGATGAACGGTAACAATGAAGAGAGGGATTTATTTTAAGTCTAGGCCCATCATGTCTTTTTGGGAATCTCAGGAATCTCCAAATAGGGCCCCAGCTGATTGAGTGGCCTGATAGTGACTAAAGAGTCATGATTAAAGTATGCCAGTCTCTTGTCCTTATTCAGCTTTTGCAGTCCTTGCTTTGATAAGGTTAGCTTTGGAGTGAGTGACATAACTGTAATAAGAAGTAGGTGAGGAGGGTATCTAAGTCTAATTAGATACAATTTCTTTAGGAACTTTGTACTGACTTGCTGCAGACTGTGTCCTTTTGCTTTCAGGTATATAGTTTGCCCTAATTTATGGATACATGTGAACATATGCTCTATCTCAGGGGACCTGGTCTATATGTAGGTTTTGGGACTTTGTTATGAAATGAACCTCCTGGAATGGAACTAGAGAATCCTATGAAAGGAAAGGTATCACCTGAGTAATGAAGGTGAAGAGTCAACATTCCATGCCTGGGGTCTCTGGACACAGTCTGAAGTGGAGCATGCTGACATAGTACTCCTTGCATTGATTAGGCTGGGATCAGCGGATGCAATATCATTTGGTATGAATTGAGAGAAGCATGCAGGAAAGTGTTCTCCACCCTAGAGGTTCCAGGACTGGGGGAAATAATAGGCTCTATAGAGGAAGTGGAAGGTTCTTGCTGTCTTAGAGATAAGAAGACAATAGATAGTTATTGCTATAATCACATTATTTGGCAATTGGGTTAACTTTGAAAAATCCCTTTGTTATGATCTGTTGTATCATACACAACATCACTATTATTTATGTCCTTTGGCATTATTTGTATATAACTGTGCCACTGGTTGCTTCTGTTCTACCTAGTCTAGTCTTTTGAAGGAGTCAACATATAAAAGACTCAGCCTATGTATTAAAAAGATTCAGTATGTGCTTTAAAAAGTTGAAGACATTCTGGCACTCATGTGGGTGGCCTTGCAACAGTGTAAGCCACTGGTTTTCCATGCTAGCTCTAAGAACTACGCAAACAAAAGGAACCCCAGGGGAAAATTCAGCTAGGAACAATCCACTTTATTAAGCAAAAGGCTGGGTTTATATAGCAGAATGGAACAAAGAACATTTTTCACATATGTCAATGATGATGGGTTTCCAAAAGGTCAGTAAGTACCCTTATGGTGGAGGATCTAAGGAATGATGAGAATTGATAAGGGTAGAGAAAAGTGCAGGGTGATTAGTTACTATGAGGCAATAGTGCTAATTATACCAGCAGGGTGAGGTTAACAGAGAAAGGCAGGATATTGTTGCAAGGAGTAGTGATCAAAGAATGAGGAAGTAGTGTGTGGGTCTTACTATTATGTTTCTGATAAGGCAGGGTGATGGAGTATAGTTCGTATGTGATCAAAGACTGTGAACTTATGGTGAACTTTACATGAACTTTTAAGCAGGCAACCATTTGGTTTGTAGCAAGAGAGTGAGTTAAGTGTTAGGGGGTATAGGCCTTTGTGAAGCCTGGGAGACAAAGAGGAAACTGAGTGAGGAAAGCTTTTCCCTCCAAGCTCCAACTCTGAAAAGGAGAGGCTGACACGTGGGGTGTCTTTTCATATCTCCATCTTTAGGATGGGGAGTTCCCCTATGCTCTACCATACTTTCACATTATCTTTCAGAGACATACAATCAATTTTTGCCCTTTCATATTAATTAGTGATTTATATGACTGAAAATTAATAGGACTGTACATAAATGCCATTCCCACCACAAAAAGACTGTGTTCCATCCCATCCACCGCCCCCCCAAAAAAACAAAATAGACTCCTTTGTGGGACCCCCCAATAGGACCTTGCCCTCAACTTGGATCAACAATGGTAGAGAATGCTCCATCCTCTGAAGGGAGGATGAACAACATACTATATGCTACACCTGAGGAAGATGGGTCGATATTGTGGGCAGCTTGGAATGTTCCTACTCATGACCACAGAATGTGAGCTCAGATCTATAGTGATTTTAAAGTCACATAGGGTCCTAAGCTGAATATGGGCCCCAGACCAAATCAAATTTATGGGGTTTATAGCCAACAATATTTATACACCTTTCCCATATCGGGGAATCTACTCTCTTCCCTGATCCAGCTTTCTGTCCCTTTTCCAGCCATGACATCATCTCCCCAGACAATAGCTTGGATCCACCTGCAAATCATATTTCAGGCTCACGAAAAAAAAAAAAAAACTAGCCTCAGGCTCTTTGGAATATAACTAAAATATTCCTACTAGCTATCTACAAAATGGAATATCCCCCAATTCTTCATCTGCACTATTCCAGCCTTTAAGTTCATGATTGATCAACAATTAGTTTGGCTTTATATGTTGACTCTCTTTCCAGCCACCAGGTTCCAGATGCAAGCATGATACCCACCAGACTTCCCTGGACAGATGACCCCATCAATATGTCCTGGAGCTCCGCTTCCCCAGTGCCCCACCCTACTAGGGAAAGAGAGAGGTAGGTTGGGAGTATGGATCGACCAGTCAATGCCCATGTTCAGTGAGGAAGCAATTACAGAAGCTAGACCGTCTACTTTCTGCAATCCACATTGACCCGGGGTCCATACTCCCAGAGGGTTAAAGAATAGGAAAGCTATCAGGGGAGGCTATGGGATACAGACTTCTGGTGGTGGGAATTGTGTGGAGTTGTACCTCTCTTATCCTATGGTTTTGTCAATGTTTCCTTTTTATAAATAAATTAAAAAATAATAAATTTAATGGTAAAAAAGAGATATGACAAAATAAAAGGTAAAAGTGGTATAATTCTATGTCATTCTCACTACCAAGTTTCTGTATCCCCATTCCCTCCATTGGAAGAAATCCACGTTAAGTGCTTATGGCTGGAAATTAAGAGTTTAAAGATAGGACAGATTAAGTTCAAAAAGTGCAGAGGCAACGTTAGTAAGAACAAATACAAGATATTTAATTTTTTCTGCAGGAAATGAAAAAAAACAATAAATAGTTCCAGAGTTATTTTGGGTATATTTTACTCCTGTAACAACATTAACAGTGGAGCGAGTCAAGACCAGAGGTAGAAAGCCATCTCAGTGGGTAATTTCCATACTCTAAGTGAAAATTATATAAATGCTGTTATAGTTGAGGAAAGAGCAGTTTCAAAAGGAGGCTTCACTTTAGTGATTATTTGCATCTGAAGATGTGCATGGAGGGTTATCTGGGATAACCTTTCTAGCTTTTGCTTGGTTGATGGTGCAGATTGTGAACTTATTAGAGCTCAAAGTAATGTGTTATTTGTAAGAACTAATCATTGAAGAAGTATTTTGATTTGTTCTATTACTTTGAAATGGTACTGTTTTTAGAATCAAAAATGTACAAAGTGTTCCTATGTCTCAAAAATACATAAAAAGAACATACTTTAACAATGTCAAAATAAGAGCTGTAATACATGTGCAAATTTAGCTGCTCAACATGACCTTTCCTATCTGTCAATTAGAAACCCTTGTAAATAGTATGCTGTGAATGTCAGGAGATATAGGCAAAGGTGTAGGAAATTTTTGGAATTTAATCTGAGCCATTGACATAAGTTAAGGCATAATTATATTCTTTTGTTACTTATATCATTTATCTCTTCTCTTTTTTGCTTCTTCACTTAATTTATAAATTATGAGTTCATAATCTACATTATCATCTTATAATTTTCATGTAACAATAACTCCTATAATTGTACTTGTTGAATAAATGAAGGAATAATTAATGAGTTTATCAGATGAAAATAGCTTCATTGTCACAAGGTACTGTTATATACTAGAGTAGGTAGATCAGCAGTCTGAGTTCTAGATTCTGTTCTGTTACTGCAACAGGTAACTTAATTCTGAGGTTCAATTACATCATATGAATTTGTGTTTATTTCCATTTTTGTAATTAATGGATATATTAAAATGCACCCACTAGGTTCATCCTTCTGTTTCTGACTTATTTCACATAACATGAATTTTTCAAGGTCCATCCAAGATCGGCTGAAAATGGTGAAGTCACCATTTTTTTTACAGCTGAGTAGTATTCCGTTGTGTATATATACCACAACTTGCTCAGCCTTGAAAAATTCATGTTATGTGAAATAAGTCAGAAACAGAAGGATGAATATGGGATGATCTCACTCTCAGGCAAAAGTTGAAAAACAAGATCAGAAACAAAAACACAAGTAGAACCTGAAATGTAATTGGCATATTGCACCAAAGTAAAAGACTCTGGGGTGGGAGTGGGTGGGTGGGGAGAATACAGTTCCATGAAGGATGATAAATCACATAGTGGGGGTTGTATTGTTAAACGGGAAACTGGGGAATGTTATGCATTTACAAACTATTGTATTTACTGTTGAATGTAAAAAATTAATTCCCCAATAAAGAAATAAAATTTTTTTTAAAAAATTTGTCATGCCTATGTTAGGTATGTACAAACTATTATATTTACTGTCAAATGTAAAACATTAATTCCCCAATAAATAAATTTAAAAAATAAAATAAAATGCATGCACTAGGGACTGGATGGTGGCTCACCTGGTTGAACGCATGTATTACAATGCACAAGGACCTGGGTTCAAGCCTCTGCTCTCCATATGCAGGGGGGATGTTTTGTGAGTGGTGAAGCAGTGCTGCAGGTATCTGTCTGTCTCTCTATTACTCCCTTCCCTCTTGATTTCTGGCTGTCTCTATCCAATAAATAAAGATTAAAAAATAAATAAGTAGTTGTTTAAATTTTTTTTTAAATGCACCCACTTTTCTACTAAATGGTATAACTGATATATACAAATCATTTTCGTATTCCTATGGATTAGTCAAGTACATCAGGCTCAACCTGATGCTGTTGACTGGCTAAGGAAGAAGGGCAAACGCTAGAAGAAGAAGTCAAGTACTGAACATATGGTAGATTTTTTTTTACTTAGGAGTAACTGAAAGATTAATTGATTAATTATCAGAAGAGTAAAGAATGTTAAGGTCTGGAAGGTGGAGTAAATTTGTATTGAGAGAATATATAGTAATTAAAGCTACAAAAATTACAAGAATTGAGGGGGGCTGGGTGTCAGCACAATGGATTAGGCACACATGGAGCAAAACGCAATCACTAGTGTAAGGATACTGGTTGAAGCCTCCCCACTCCCTGCCTCTTCACACCTGAAGGGGGCTTGCTTCACAAGCAAGTGCAGGTCTCTCTCCCTCCTTACTTCCTTCCCTCTCTGTCTTCCCTTCCTCTCTAGATTTCTCTTTGTCCTATCCAGCAATAACAACAAGGCCAACAAAAACGGTAAAAAAAAAAATGGCTTCGAGGAGGATGAGATTTGTAGTGCAGTCACTGAACCTCAAAGATAACCTTAGAGGCAAAAAAAATTGAAAGAATTATTATAAGTAAGTTGTAATACTTCAACTCTAGTAGAGCAAGTCAACCTTTAGAATGAATGGAAAAAGTAGGCTTGGTATTCAGTGAGTAAGATTTACATCTGGTCAACTTTAAGTTCTTAACTACTGCAATAAAAAAATAAAATGCTGCGAAGTATTCTGCCAAGTATTCTGGATTTATAATGTAATAACTCATTGGAAGTAAAATTTCTTGGTTCTTCCCATTTCTTCAGTGTTATATTGGTCATATTGATAGTGAATACAAGATAGTTATTGTGTTAGACAAATCTTATTTTCCATAAACTTTAACTTGAAATATATTAACAGATTAGTAACCATTCTATAATATGGTTACTAATATAATCTACCTAGATATTTAACCATTTAATTATATATAATGACCTTTAGAGGGTGCCTGTTTGATGCATCTAATCTACCAAAAGATGTTTGTAATTTATAACCTCATGTTTTTTGTCTTGAAAAAGCATTTTATTTTTTATTGGTGACTTAATAACAACTAATAAGATTATAGGATAAGAGGGGTAAAATTTCCAACCTAATCAATGCAGGGAGTGTCGGGCTGAGCTTCACTGACAGGCGACAGACGACCAGGGACTCATGGCTGAGCTGCACGCAGTATCTCTTTATTCATGCAGGACGCAGCACAATCTAAACCAAGCTATGCTAAAACTAAACTAAATTGAAAACTCACAAACCTGTCCTTATATATACTTGCCAAGTAGGGTGTAAACAGGATGTGATGTAGAGAGGGTGGAGTGAAAAGAGAGTGGTGGAAAATTAGGGCATGACAAGGAGAGGGGGTGGAGCAGGCAAGAATTCTACCACAGAACCACCAATGCCCTGGAGGGAGGGTGGTGCTTAGTTAGTGATTTATGTAAATAGACCTCAGCTTTGAGTGGGATCAAACCAATGTCATACAGGATTAGAGACAGAAGCTGGGGGAGCTGGCATACTACCCAACATCTCCCCCTTTCTTTTTAACTATTTGCCATAGTATCAGGAGTGTGGGGTGAACAGAAACCTATATCATATAGGCGTTTTCAAAAGAACTGGCATACGACATGGAGGAACAAAATAGGAGAGCAGCAAGAACCAGTGTGATGCCAAGGGGAGGCCTGAGGGGGGCGTTTACTGCCTCAAAGGACAAGGCCTAGCAGGCAAAAGAGCATTTTTTGCCTGTGGGGGCATCTATTGCCTCTGGGATCTGGCATACTACCCAACAAGGGAGTATGATGTCAGCATGCTTCACTTCAGACTGTGTCCAGAGACCCCAGGCATGGAATGTCAACTCTTCACCTTCATTATTCAGGTGAGATCTTTCCATTCATAGGATTCTCTTATTCCATTCCAGGAAGTTCACTTCCTAACAAAGTCCCAAAACCTAGCTATTGATCAGGTCCAGTGAGATAGAGTATATGTTCACATGTATCCATAAATGAGGGCAAAATATATACCTGAAAGCACAAATACACAATAGTCTGTAATGAGTCAGTATAAAGTTCCTAATGAAATAGTGTCAAATAGACTTAGATACCCTTCTCACCTACTTCTTGTTACAGTTATCTCATTCACTCCAAAGCTAACCTTATCAAAGCAAGGACTGCAAAAGTTGTATAAGGTAAAGAGACCAGCACACTTTAACAATGACTCTTTAGTCACTATAAGGCCACCCCATCAGCTGGGGCCCTAATCAGGGAGTCCTGAGATTCCCAAACAGACATGATGGGCCTAGACCTCAAATAAATCCCTCTCTCCATTGTTACTGGTCAACTCTATCAGGAACAACACAATAGACCCCTTTGTGGGCCCCACATAGGACCTTTCCCTCAACTTGGATCAACAACGGTAGAGAATGTTCCATGCTCTGAAGGGAGGATGGACAACATACTCTATGGTACACCTGAGGAAGATGGGTTGATATTGGGGCAGCTTGGAATGTTCCTACTCATGACCACAGAATGTGAGCTCAGATCTACAGGGATGCAAAGGTCACATAGGCTTCTCAGTTGAATATGGGCCCCAGATCACATCACCTTGATGGAGTTTACAGTCTACAGTATTTATACACATTTTCCATAATGGGGATCTACTCTTTTCCCTGATGCAGTTTTCTAGCCCTTTTTCAGCCATGATATCATCTCCCCAGACAATAACCTGGATCCACCTATCAGATCCACATATCAGATCTCAGGCTCAGGGGAAAAAAGAAAAAGAAAAACAAACAAAACAAAAACTAATACAGCCACAGGCTCTATGGAATATAACTAATATATGCCTACTATCTATATACAAAATGGAGGACCCCCCAACTCTTCATTTGCACTATTCCAACCTTTTGGTCCATGACTGTTCAACAATTTGTTTGGCTTTGTATGTTAACTCTCTTTTCAACCACCAGGTTCCAGATGCTAGCATGATGCCAACCAGACTTCCCTGAACAGATGACCCCACCAATATGTCCTGGAGCTCAGCTTCCCCAGAGCCCTTCCCCACTAGGGAAAGAGAGAGGCAGCCTTGGAGTATGGATAAACCTGTCAATGCCCATGTTTAGTGGGGAAGTAATTACAGAAGCCAGACCTTCCACCTTCTGAATCCCACAATGACCTTGGATCCATACTCCCAGAGGGTTAAAGAATAAGAAAACTATCAGGGGGAGGGGATAGGATACAGAGTTCTGGTAGTGGGAAATGTGTGGAGTTGTACCCCTCTTATCCTATGGTTTAGTCAATGTTTCCTTGTTATAAATAGAAAATTTTAAAAAATCATAAAAAAACAAAAAAAATACTGAAACTATCAGGATTGTATCTTCTTAAAAGAAACATATAACTTTTATTAAAGTGGCATAAATTTACTTTTTATTATATTGCTGAATTAGTAATTGCTCTTGTTATAGGTAAGATCAACTAATACCTTCTGCAATGCTATTATTTTTTAATAAAATATTTTTTAAATAGTACAATATCATTAGTAGTATATATAAACCCTTTGGTGTGATGTGAACAAAACAACAGAGAGGAACAGAATTGATCCCTGGTGTATTTATATGCAGGACAGAGTTTCCTTGACATTGCCTCTGTCTTACTGTGAACTCTTCTTTCCACTTGCTTACGTTGATCATTCTGATCATTCTCTGAGTGTTCTACAATGAACCCTTACCTACCATTGTGATGAATGTTGAAAATTCAGAAATGCTGCAGGGTGATTGAAAGCTAATGTTTATAGATTTTAAGTGACCATGAAGAGAATATTTATAAAATCATGAAAGTTTATACATCTAAACTGGGATTTTTTTTCTAACTAGCTCACTAGAACACAACTCCAACAATCCTTGACCAGTGTCTCCATATTATGCGTTTTAACTAGCAACTGAACTTGCCTTAATGTTTATTGTTAATTTGTTTTAGGTTAATACATGTTCAGTTAAAGCTGACATAATACTTATATTTTACGATGAAAAGTATTTATGCAAACATCACAGGATTAATTTTTTATGAAGGATAAATAAGATGCTTCCAGAGTATTAATCTATTCTGTCATATGCATTGCTGGGAATTGAACTTATAGTCACAAACTCACAAATCTTGTACTCTACCCACTGAGCTATTTCCTTATCCACAGAATAGAATTTTCAATAGGAAAAAGGATGCTCTTTGCACAGCCACTTTTAGAGCATGTGAAGTCCTGGTCAAATATCTTCTAGGAATAGAGATGTAGGCACCCTGGATGTAGACATTTGGATTAAATTGTTACAAAATTAATTCCTGTAGAATATTGTGAAATAGTAAAGAAAAACTAGAACAATGAATGGATAAATGATACTCAAGCATTTGACCCCTCTTTGACGGAAAATCATGATAATTATACATAGTGTCAAGATCATCTCTTTTTATTCTGGTCCAGGAACCATGTTCATCATTATTTTTGTCTAATATGTCCTTCCTTACTATTTTAATATTTTATACACAAAAAGCAGCTGAATTCTTTGTGGGACCTGTCTGAGGGAGAGGTACTGATTAATAGGTCTAAGGATGATATTGTTGGCTATCTATAATCTATGAGATATGGTTTAATCTAGAACCTATGAAATGTGGCTTCCTTAAGAATGCCATGCAAAAACTATACCCTCAGGGTCTAGTAGATGGAAAGGTTTCACCATAAAGGATTCCATTTGTCTTATGAGGTAACCCTTTGGACTTCATTTTTATATATTTCAATATTAATTGTAGTATAATTGATATATTAAATTATGGTAATTCCAGTTATATAATGCATTGATGCAATAGTTGTGTTTATTGTGAAATGTTTACCACAATAAGTCTAGTTAACATCTGTCACAATATACAGTTTTAATTTTTTTCTTGTGGTTAGGAGTTTTAAGACCAACTTTCTTAGCAACTTTAAATTTTGCAGTGCAGCATTATTGACCATAGTCACCAGGCTGTATATTGTATCCCCAGGATTTTTTATTTTATAACTTGAAGTTTGTACCTTTTAACAAGTTTCACCCATTTTTCTTTTCAACACCCATGTCCTGCCTCTGGCAATTACCAATTTATTATCTGCATTTATGAATTCAGTTTGCTTTGTTTTATTTAGATTCAACATAAATGTCAGACATAAAGCCTATGTCTTTCTTTGTCTGACTTATTTTAGCTAACATAATTTCATCAAGGTCATTCATGTTGTCATAAGTGACAGACCTGTCTTTTCTCTATTTTTTTAAAGTCAGAATAGCATTAGCTACATCAATAGGTAGGTATCATATTTTCTTATTCATCCATCAATGGTGAATATTTAGGTTATTTCCATGCCTTAGGTATTGCAAATAGTGGGTTATAAATCTTACATAATTCCTGTTAGTGGTTTCATTTGTCTCAGATAAAACTACAGAAGTGAGATCATTGGACCATATAGTAACTCTATTTTTCTTTTTTTTAGGAAACTCGTTCTCTTTTTATAGTGACTACACCAGTCTAAGTGCATAACAACAGCTAATCACTTCTCCACATCCTTGTCAACAATTTTTACCTCATGGCTGTTTGGCAGTTGTCATCCTAGCAAGATGAATTGATTTCTTATTGTGATTGCAATTTTCATTTCCCTGATGATTAGTGATAATGCTCATTGTACATTTTAGCGAAGTCTACTTATGAATGCCATATGTTTATAATATTTGTAAATGTATTTTATATACATCTTTTTATAAGAATTTTACATATTACAAATGTGCACTTTAGCTTTATATAAAATTATATAAATATTAATCAAAATATGTATATTTTTATGAGTTAGTAGCAATGATATCTTTGTTTTTATTCCTTCTAAGTAATAAAAATTAATCCCTGTCTTTTTATGTAAAAACTAAGGTAGTTTACCATCAGTTTATAGTGGGTGGATGCTTTGCATTACATTTTAAATATTTCTCTAGAAACGGGCAATTAGTTATGAACCAGGCCTGCCATTGTCTTTTATTGATGTAGAAACACTGATACAAAATTCTTTCTTTTGTAAATTTGAGATAAGCTGTCCTCTCAAAGACATCAAGATAAGAAGAATCAATGTACATTCTCATTTTGACAGGCTATCCCTTCCTGTTAGTTTACACATCTGCTGCTTGAGGAGAGAAAACTATCAGATAGTTTTGCTGATAATTATGAACAAGAGGAGTCTTGGGTTGGTATCTGAGGACAGCTTGTCAAGACCAAGTGGAAACACAATAACCCCATTTTACGAATGTCATTGCCCTAGAGGGGTAGCTATGATGACAGCTGATCCCTTCCCAGCACTTTGAAGTCCTTGCTAATGACCTGACTGTAATTCTTACACCTGTCAACAAGAATCTTACATGCTTTCTCAGTCCAGTAAGCCTATCATGAGCTATTTTTCACACATATGAAAAATATGTGCTTTTTAGAACCTTATTCCTGTTTTGAATTTAGCCTATAAGAATAGGAACATGGAAAACAATTCAGTTGTTCCACAGATGATTTGGAGCAAGAACTGGTGCATGTTAAAAGCTAATAGAAAGAGACATTTTTTTTTTTTACTACAGATATTGAAAAACTTAAACATCTCTGGGCTATTCTTACCATAAATATCATTTAACTAACTGAAAAAAAAAAATAACTCTAGGATCTTAATTTTCACTAGTCTAAAGCCAAGTTCGTGGCCCAAGTCTGATCAAATAACAGTTATCCCAGCCTCCTATTTTTTTCTTTTCTTATTTCTTATTTTATTTTTTATTAGATATTTCATAATGATTGGCAAGGTTGTGGAATAGCAGGGGTATAATTCCATACAATTCCTACCACCAGAATTCTGTATCCCATTTCCTCTATCGGAAGCTTCCTTATTCTTTATCTCTCTGGGAGTATGGGCCGAAGATCTTTATGGGGAGGTCTGGTTTCTGTAATTGCTTTTCCACTGGACATGGACATTGATAGGTCAATCCATATCCTCAGCCTATTTCTGTCTTTCTCTAGTGGGGTAGGGCTCTGGGGAGGTGGGATTCCAAGACACATTGGTGAGGTCCTCTGTCTAGGGAAGTCAGGTTGGTTTCATGGTAGCATCTGTAAATTAGTGGTTGAAAAGCACTAAGATATAAAGCAGAACAAATTGTTTAATAACCAGGAACCCAAAAGTTAAGAATATAGCAGATGAGATTTGGGGGTCTTCATACTGGAAGAAGCTAGGAAGTCTATTTTAGGTATATTCCAAGGGGCCCATGACTTTACCAGTTTTTATCTAAGCCGGACACTTAATGTGCAAGTGGGCTAAAGGTATTGTCTGGAGGAGATGGTGTCAGAGTTGGGAATAGTACTAGAAAACTGGTTCTGGGAAGAGAACAGATCCCAAATATGGGGAAAGTATACAAATACTGTCAACTGTAAACTCCATCAATCTGACCTCCTGTTGGATAGTATGCCAGCTCCCCCTGGCTTCTGCTTAACCATATGCCTATATAGGGATAGATTTAATCCCATTCAAAGCTTTGGTCTATTTACATAAATCACTTTTACATAAAGCACTGCCTCCAGGGCATTGGTGGTTCAGTGATAGGATTCTCACCTGCTCCGCCCCCTCCTTGTCACACTCTGATTTTCACCAGTCACTTTTCTCTCCACCCCCTCTATATCACATCCTGTTTCCACCCTACTTGGAGAGTATAAAAACAGCTGCTCTTCTGATTAAAGACACTTGGAAATTGCTTTTCAGCTCCAAGAGTTCCAGAGTGTATCTCCTGCGAAGTTGGTGCGGCACGAGTTCCTGATCCCTCTCCCACACAGCAGCCTAGATCGGCTCCAGTTGAGTTCTCTCCAACCCAGCGAGCACTAGCTCAGGAAGAAGTACCCTCAGGCTATCCCAGCAACCTCCTAGGGACCAGGTCTATTCATATTTAGCATAGGAGTCTGTGTAACCTCTGCATCCCTTTAGCTTACATTCTATGGTCACAGTTAGGAACATTCCAGGCTGCACTCATTTCAGGACCAGTCTTTCTCTAAGAGCAGAGTATGTTACTCTTAGAATGAGAAAAAAACTTCACTTTTTTCAGTACTTTCTTTACTCTTAGAAAATATCTGATATTTTCTTTTATTAAAATTTTTTATATATGTTTATTTTTCCTTTTGTTTCCCGTGTTGTTTTTTTATTGTTGCTGTAGTTATTATTGTTGTTATTATTGATGTCGTTGTTGTTAGGACAGAGAGAAATGGAGAGAGCAGGGGAAGACAGAGAGAGGGAGAGAAAGATAGACACCTGCAGACCTGCTTTATCGCCTATGAAGCGACTCCCTTGCAGGTGGGGAGCTGAGGGCTAGAACCAGGATCATTAGCTGGTCCTTGCGCTTTGCGCCATGTGCGCTTAACCCACTGTGCTACTGCCTGACTACCTAATATCTAATATTTTCTATACACCAAAGAAATGTTGAAGATAGGGAGGTATCCCTATGGGTAGACCACATTCCATGCATGTGTGAGGGCCAAGGTTCACTCCCCCAAATGGCATAAAATTGAAAAGCATTGTTCTGATCTCTCTCTCAAGAATTATATTAAGGTGATTTTATAATTTGTTTGTTTATTTTTTGGCATGTATGTGCTTTTTAAGAAATATTGATGTATTTTTACATACTCAGTTCTCAGAAACAAAAGAACTGATTGTTTTTAAGTCTAATCTTTCATTCTCAAAGAAATGATAATTGTGATAAGCAATTAAAACCAATAAAAGTATAAATATTAAGGGAAAAATGATTATAAGAAATTTTTAAGTGATCATAGACTGTTTTTTGTTTGTTTTATTTTACCAGAGCACTGCCCAGCTCTAGCTTATGGTGGTACAGGGGACTGAACCTGGGATGTTGGAACCTCAGACATGAGAGTCTGTTTGCATAACCATTATGCTATCTACCTGTCCAGACTATTTATCTAAAATGAGAACAGGATGAAGAAAGATTATAAGAATATTTTAAAATCAATTTCTATAGTTGTTTTTAAATTTTTCCCCAGTAAAACCGAAATGTTAGTATCCTTAATTAAAAAAAAGCCTAGATTTTTAATTTTTAAACTTAAATAAATATATGATGAAATAAGAAAGTATCTCCTCCAGAGCTATGTAGTTCCATAAGTATAAAATAACTTCACATGTCAACACATAGACTCTTAAAAAATATATGAGTATTCTGTCTGAATTGTTTTATTTTTGTTGTGTGGTGTATAGGTAAACAAAAATAGCCAGGATATTGAAAACCTATTATTGTTTTCATTGTTGTTGTGGCTCAGGTAGTAACGTAGATTGTTGTGCTACTAGGAGAGCTGTAATACAATGTCGGTCGTGAAAACTGAAGGTAAAGTCAGCCTTCCACATTCAATTTTGCATTCCATTAATCTGCTGGACTCAGTTAGTATGACTATTACCTATGGTGTGTGAAATCTTTAGAAGGCCCAATAAGGAGATGAGCAGCACACCTTGTTGAGCCCTACAGACTACCATGTCAGTGATTCCAGGTCCAAGTACCTAGTCAGCACCTGCAACTAGTAAGTTTTACAAGTGGTGAAGTAGCACTACAAGTGTCTAATTTCTCTCTCCCTTTCTTTCCCCTCTCAGTTTATCTCCGTCCTTTCAAAATATAGAAATAAAGAATAAAACGATTAAATAAAACCACATAAAAAGATATGCACTGCAATTAAGTAGTATTTATTTTTGTTCATGCCTATTAATCCTCTTCTCATGTCCATTAACTTTGTTTACTAGTAAAATATGCTATGATGAAGTAACCAGGTTTGTTTCCATGGTATTTTGGGCAGTGACTACTAAAAGTGGTAAAAATATTATTTAGTTATAACTTCAACCAGCATACTCAGTTAAACCAAATTCCTTCAAGTGCATACTTAACAACAACAACAAAAAATTCAGTTCTATAACCTTAGTCACTAACAACAACAAAAACACATGTTGCAAATCATTTTATTGGGAAAACAATGCTTTACAGGAAGGACAGTTGTTGATATATAAGTATGATTTACCATCTCACAGTGATAGATATCTACACATCACTCCCATCACCAACTTAACTCCTTCTCTACCATTGTGCACTGGGTCCCCAATACTCACTCATCTTCCTGTCACCCCGGAGACCTTGATCTACTGCAATGCACTACATTAAAAAATTCACCCTTTATATTCCCTTTCTTTCCTTGTTTCTTAAATTCGGCCTATATTTTTTAAAATCATAATTCTTGTCCTTTGGGATATGCACAGCAGTAAAGCACAGGGCTTTCAAGAATGAGGTCTTAAATTTAACCCTGAACATCACATATGCCAAGGTAATTCTCTGGTTTCTTCTTTCTCCTCCTCCACTTTTTTCTCCTCCTCTTCCTCTTCTTTCTCCTCCTCCTTCTCTTCCCCCCCCTCCTTTTTATTCTCTCTAAGTAAAAAAAAAAAAAAAAAAAATGAACTCATTTTGATAGAATCACTCTGATCTTTATCTTTTAGTTTATTAATATTAACTGATTATAGTTTCCTGGATCTGTTTTAAATTTATTTTTAATAACATAAAAAACAGCTCCTTCTAAATTATTCATCATGTTGTTTAACAAGAATGAACATTGCACAATGTGATGGCTTCTGAAAATCCATTAGTCTATTGTGAAATATATAATTATAGACTATTATGAAAGCAAGAATTTTTTATTACACATATGCATTTGACAGCCTACAATTAGTTTAGACTCTCTAATTAACATATATTTTACTTAATGGTGAGTGATTATGGATTACCATTTAATTATGGATAGCTTCAAATATTCATCTATTTTTTTAAAAACTTAAAAATAAAAATAAGCATATCTCAATAGCAAGAAGTGAAAGTGTGTGCTTGTTGATTTATTTTTGTCCAATAGCAAAAATTATGATAAAATAGTAGTAATCAAATAACTATCCCAATTTATTTATGTATACTGATGTTATTTTATATGAATTATTAATGAGTAATTTTTCACATAAAGAATAATCAGTACTACAGAGAATTGTACAAGCTGCTCAAAGTTGTATTTATGAAATACTATTTTCCCCTAAGTAGTCATTCAAACACTTGGAATTCATCAGTCTACCCTAGTTAGAAGAATGTATTTGTGTAATCAGCTTACAGAGTAAATTATAATTTTTAATGTACTAGTACCTCTCCACCTTTGAATAGATATTTTGTTCTTACATGAGTGATAAATTCACATACATAAAATATGTTTTTACTTGTGACTATGCTTTTCTATAGATTTATTTTTAAATTGAAATATATAAATAAGAAAAGCACAAAGCATAGAATCCATTTCTTCATCTACCTAACAAATGAAACTGACATTAAATGACAAGATCTTTGAAAGGCATTTGTTTGTTTGTTTGTCTTTCTTTTCCTTTCTATAAATCCAGAAGGAATGGATTAGGAAACTAATACCTATAAAATTGAAACATCTTTATTGAAGATTTTGTCAATAAGAGGAAAATATTTAGTAATCCCTTGCAACATCTATCTTAGCATATCTGGTTTAATTTGCATTTTGACAGAATAATTTTGTCTTTAAAGAAACCAAATGCAAAGATTGCAAAATATAAGTAGTGACAATGTAATTAAGTTTCAGTTATGAAGAAGTTACTTGAAAGTAGCTGATATCTAAAGCAGATTAAAAAATGAAAGGAGGGTTAGAATGATTAGTTGTACTCTATTTGAAATGCAAGTGACCTAGATAGTGGTATGCTTTTCTGTATATATTTTTGAAGCCCCAACTAGAATGCTAGATGAGTGGCAGGTACTGAGTAATTTTTTGTTCAGTAGAAGTGTGTATATCCTATTTTATGGCATCTATTTATGTGCTGTTTTAGACAAAAGGGACTTTGCAGATATGATTAAGGCAGTTTGAGATGAGATGACCTAGGTCTAATGGAATCACAAGGATCTCAACAGAAAAATAAAGGTGTCAGAGGGAGCTATGACTAGGGAAGAATTGTCAACAGAAACATGTATTTGAGTTTGGAGACCTAGAACAATGACTGTGGAGACTTTCTACATGCTGGAAGATGCAAGAAAATGCATTTACCCACAAAACCTTCAAACAGAAATGTAGCACTTTTAACACTGTGGTTTTGACATAGTGTGACCCATGTTAGGATTTTCTACTCACAGTTGCTTTTCTACTCAACAAGATAGAACCATATGATAATGAGTCTGTGATTTTAGGCAATCAAATATGAGATGATTTGCTAGCAGCAATAATAAATTAATGCACATTAACCACAATTGAATAATATGAGACCCACTACTCATTGTGAAACAACTAGTATTTACTAACCTCTTAGTTAAATTATCAAAACAAACTTGTGATTGGTATAATCATTAGCTTCATTTCAGAGATGTGTAAATTGAGGCATTGTTAAAATGCAAATGAACAAGTAGTACATATGCTTGCAGAAAGCCTCACTTCAGTAAATTCTATCTGAACCTTCTCTAAGTCTTTCTATCCAGCTAATGATTTAAAATGAATCTTTTTGGGCAAGAGACTGGCATACTTTAACTATGACTCTTCAGTCATTATCAAGCTACCCTATCAGCTGGGGCTCTAATCTGAGAGTCCTGAGATTCCTAAATATGGAATTCCTATATGATGGGCCTAGACCTCGAATAAATCCCTCTCTCTATTGTTACCAGTCATTTCTATCAGGAACAACACAATAGACCCCTCTGTGGGCCCCCAGAGGACCTTGCCCTCAACTTGGATCAAAAATGGTAGAGAAAGTCCCATCCTCCAAAGGGAAGATGGACAACATACTCTATGCAACACCTGAGGAAGATGGGTTCTGAAACTGAGGCAGCTTGGAATGTTCTTACTCATGACCACAGAATGTGAGCTCAGATCTACAGGGATGCAGATGTCACAGAGGCTCCTAAGCTGAATATGGGCCCCAGATCACATCAAATAGATGGGGTTTACAGTCAACAATTTTTATACAACTTTCCCATAATGGGGGTCTATTATCTTCCCTGATCCAGCTTTCTGGCCCTTTTCCCAGCCATGATATCGTCTCCCCAGACAATAACTTGGATCCACATGCTTGTCAGATTTCAGGCTCAGGGGAAAAAAGAAAAAGAAAAAAAAACTAGTATAGCCATAGGTCCTATGTAATATAACTAAAATATGCCTACTAGCTATCTAGAAAATGGAGGACCCCCCCCCCCCCCCGCAACTCTTCATCTGCACTATTCCAGCCCTTAGGTCCATGATTGCTCAACAATTTGTTTGGCTTTGTGTGTTAATTCTCTTTTCAGTCACCAGGTTCCAGATGCTAGCATGATGCCCACTAGATTTCCCTGGACAGAAAACCCTACCAATGAGTCCTGAGCTCTGCTTCCCCAGAGCCCTTCCCCACTAGGGAAAGAGAGAGGCAGGCTTGGAGTATGGATCAACCTGTCAATGCCCATGTTCAGAGGGAAAGCAATCACAGTAGCCAGACCTTCAACCTTCTGCATCCCACAATGACTGTGGGTCTGTTCTCCCAGGAAGTTAAAGAATAGAAAAGTTATCAGGAGAGGGTATGCGATACAGAGGTCTGGTGGTGGGAATTGTGTGATGTTGTACCCCTCTTATCCTATGGTTTTGTCAGTGTTTCCTTTTTATAAATAAAATAAATTAAGTCTTTTTTAGCTGGGGAGACAGCATAATAATTATGCAAAAAATCTTACATGTTTGAGGCACTGAAGCACCAGGTTCAAGCCCCAGCACCACCATAAACCACAGCTGAGCAGTGCTCTGGTCTTTCTCTCCGTGTCTTTTTCTCTGTATGTCTCTCTCATTAAAATGAAATAATATTAAAAAATTATTTGTTTATTCATTAATGAGAAAGATAGGAGGAGAGAGAGAAAGAACCAGGCATCACTCCATGTGCTGCCAGGCATTGAACACAGGAGCTCACGCTTGACAGGCCAATGCTTCATCCACTGTGCTATTTCCCAGACCACAATAAGATGTATATATATTTTTAAGAGTATTTAGTTCACATTTTATAACTTAAATAATTATTTCAATTTAGTATACTAAAATTTCATTCATTTTTATATGTCAGCATCTTTTAATATCACAAGATTATAATTCAGACTCCAAGTCTAGGGTGAACAGAAATATAAGGGGCCAACTGTTAGGCCTGGGTTGAGTCTACATTAACTCTAGGATATAATTGAACCCTCTAGTTGCAAATAAATAATATATTTCTTACCCCTGATTGTATTAAAATGCATCACTAATGAAGTGTTTAGTTATTTAGATTTCTATCATTCATGTCTGAATAGTTTGATTATAGTAGATGTCTTATTTTTAAAATATTTCATTTATTTACTTTTATTGAAGGAGAGAGAAAGTGCGTGTGTGTGAGGTAGGTAGGGAGAGAGAGAGAGAGAGAGAGAGAGAGAGAGAGAGAGAGAGGAGCACTAGGAGCTGGAGACCTTTGGTCCTTCAGGTATTAAATGCTTTCTTTTTTGATTGCAGAGTAGTATTTGATGGAATTTTTAAGCATAACTTCTTTAGCTAGTCATCTGTTGATGGACATTTACTTTCTTCTACTCTTTGACTTTTGTGAATAATGTAGCTATGAAAATAGGGGTACATATGTCCCTTCAAATTAGTGTTTGCATGTCTTTTGGGTAAATGTGAATAGCTTTCTTGCAAAACCACTATGCTGTCTCACCAGACCTATTTATATTTTCTGTTAGACTCCTTGCATGTTTGTTTTTGCTCCCTTAATAATTTTTAAACTCTAATTTTAACATTATCTGGGAATAATAAAGTCATATACTTAATATAAGCCATATATTATGAATTTCTTTCTTTCTTTACAATGTATTTCTAATAAAATATCTTTTCAGGAAATTTTCAGCACAACTGTCCCTATCTTTAAACAAGTCTTTTTATGTTTGATCCTTCTAGACTTTGCAGTTTTTAATTACTATAATTCACCTTCCAATTCAAGTTAATCAAATGTACATACTTGTCCTAGTTCTATTTCCCTTTGGTTTATAATGTGGCCTGACATTATTTGTCTTGGATTATTTTCTCAATTTCACTATACTTGTTAATATGTTAATATCATTCATCTCTTGTTTTTCATTTCGACAATATGTAATGATGACAGCTGTTGCATTATAAATTGTACACAAAGTAATTTGGAATGTTTTTTGATGACTACTCCTTATGCACATAGCAGGATATTAAAACTTGTCCATCTTCATTCTGATATCCCTCCATGGATCTTAAGGAGTACTGGTTTCATTTTCCTTACACACACACAGGTCATAATAGTAAACAAAGCACTAAAATAACCAATGGAAAATATTGTCTCTCAGAATCTGTGGGCTAATGCTGTTGATGCTAATTATCATGGTTTATAATGAGAAAGAACCCTAAAACCCATATTGTTTATTGCTGGTTATGTCTTCAAAGCTGGAAGATACAGGAGGCTATTTAGCAATTACATGATTCTTCAATCAGCATCCTACAATGACAATAAGATTTTAAAGGGAAAAAGACACAAGAGAGGACATCAAGATTAAAAAAAAAAAAATGACCTCACATTTCTTTGTGGGGATTTTGAGACGACTGAACTGATTTATTAGTGGTTTTCAAAACTTGTTTCCTATACTAGCAACATGAATTTCTCCTGTACATTTGCAAAGTACAGAGTCTATAGCTCCTACTTCCAACTTACTAAATCAGAAATATTGATGATATAGTAGATTCTACAGTCAGGACTATAGTCAAATTTTAGAAATTTTATTCACTTTCCTTTTCTATGTCCTTATGCTAAAGTTTGCTTTTATATTTCAGAGAGTACAGTGCATTCTAGGACAGGGAAGTTGCCATGAAACAAACAAACAAAAACATACACTATAGAAAAAAAAGCTAATAAGAAAGGTTTTATACAGAAACATTTTAAAATTTTCACTATGAGTATTCTATTATCTGATATAATAGATGAAAATGGTTCACAGTGCTGAGCCTGGAAAACATATTCCCAAGTTATTAAATAACCTACTGAATGTACCAAAACATGTGGCATACACTAAGACATCAGGGAAACAACTAAATGATCTCATTTGTAAGTGAGACCTAATGAACAGAAACAATGAAGGAGAACAGAAAGTGAAACATTGACTGAGCATGGTATACTACATCAAAACAAAGGACTAGGGGGAAGGAAGAATGGAAGAGAATTTTGGGATCCTTTTGCATAAGGAAATTATACCCATATGTCAATGGTCAATAACCATTAATGCCCTCAATAAAATGGTTAATGACCTTTAGCCTTCTTAATAAAATGATAAAAAAAACTTTAGTGTTGCATCACACTTGACTAAGTCATTTAGACATTTCCTATTCTTTTTATATCTAAATTTTGTGAAATGCATGAGCACAGGTATGCATACTCATGACCTATGTGCCAGGAATTCTGCAAAACCATAGTAGCAAATGGCATATTTTCTTGGGGTGTCTTTTACTGCATAATTAACCATTTAATTGTAGGTATTCATCTATTTTAAAATAAGTCGAGAATTTTTGCAAACTTGTAACAGAATGCTTTGAGCAGGCTCATTTCTTCTATTAAAATGTCTGAAGAATGAATTTGCACAAACTTTTTATCCCAGTCATCTATCCTCTGTCAATAACTAAAGGCTGTGTAGATCTTAGTTCTCCAGGAGTCCACCATTCACTAGTGACAGTGCCTGATTCTCTTTCTGATCAGGATACTATAATGGCCAAGGATTGTGATGCAGTATACCAGCTGACCATAGGAAGTCAGGCACAGTGCTCAGCTGACATCAGCCTTGGAGACAGAGCATATAGTAATCTGTGCAAAAGCACAATGAACTGTGGGTGGATCTGGTCTGTGTAATTACACAAAGCATTGTGGGTGGGCTGAAGAGAAAAAAGGACAACTAGCCCGGAAGTCCTCTCTCTTTGGCTGCTGCTTCTTTCTTCTGGTCAGACGCACCTCAGCTGAGGCTGTTTAAGGTGTCTGCCATGGCTGCTCCTGGGAGCTGAACGCATGTGACTCAGCTAGCTGGTAAGACTCCCCTACAGCCATGAGCAACTTATACCTTGGCTGGTAATTGTTTATCTCATGGGCCTGAACTTTTGATAACTATTCATGTATTTTATGGATCTAGCTATTCTTTTTTTTTTTTTTTTTTGCATCCAGGGTTATCTGCTCCTGAAGGCTATTTTTTCCCCTTTTGTTGCCCTAGTTGTTTATCGTTGTTATTATTTTGTTATTGTTGTCATTGTGTTGAATAGGACAGAGAGAAATCAAGAGAGGAGGGAAGATAGAGAGGGAGAGAGAAAGACACCTGCAGACCAGCTTCACTGCTTATGAAGAGACTCCCCTGCAGTTGAGGACTCGAACCAGTATCCTTATGCCGGTCTTCGCGCTTTATGGCTTGCGCACTTAACCCGCGGCACTACCACCCAGCTTCCTTGGACCTAGCTATTCTTAACCCCTGCTGATAACTGCTTATTTTGCATTAACTAAAATAACATCCCATACCTTTGTACTGCCCTAGTAAAACCTTGATTTGTTTAAACTCGTTCCCAGCACCCCACAGTTAGTTCCTTACATTCCACAGAGCAGCAAAAGTCCTTTTGTTTTAGTTACAACAAAGAATAGGTGATTTGACCTAGAAATTTTGCAGATTCATCAACTCACCCTCCCCCAAAACTCTAATTTACTAACTGGCTCACGTCAGTTTGATTTGACCACCTCAGAGAAGCTATAAAGCAGTAATAGTGATTATAAGTATACGGAATTGGACATCTGCATTAAGATTTCTCCTTCTGATGAGGACTGAAATAGGCTTATAAAGAAAATAAGATTAAGTTAGATTTTAGGTATTATATTTCCTAAAACATTAAGATGTGGAATGTGCTTTGCTGGGGTTATAAGGTTTGGATAATCTTAGCAACAGTAAAATCACAAATAAATCCATTTTCCATAGAAAGCACAAAAATGCTTTCAGATAGTCCCTCCAGGCTTTATTAAAATGAGAAGAAAAAGTTTAAGAATGTCATTATGAATTCTAGTCTACAAGAAGAAGATCATACCAGAGAAATGTTGATTAAAGAAAGTTATTTTCAAGTAGTATGTCCTTTTACCGGTCATTCCTATTAGGAACAACACAACAGACCCCTTTGTGGGCCCTCAGAGGACCTTGCCCTCAACTTGTATCAACAATGGTAGAGAATGTTCCATCCTCTGAAGGGACGATGGACAACATACTCTATGCTACACCTGAGGAAGATGGGTACTGATATTGGGGCAGCTTGGAACATTCCTACTCATGATCACAGAATGTAAGCTCAGATCTACAGGGATGCAGAGGTCACATAGGCTCCTAAGCTGAATATGGGCCCCAGACCACATCAAATCAATGGGGTTTACAGTTAACAATATTTATACACCTTTCCCATATTTGGGAGCTACTCTCTTCCCTGTTCCAGCGCTCTGGTCCTTCTGCCAGCCATGACATCACCTTCCCAAAGAAAAATTAGGATCCACCTGCATATCAGCTTTCAGGCTCAGGCAAAAAAAAGAAACAAACAAAAACCACTGGTATAGCTACAGGCTCTTTGGAATATAACTAAAATATGCCTACTAGATGTCTACAAAACAGAGACACCCCCCACCAACTCTTCATCTGCACTATTCCAGCCTTTAGGTCCATGATTGCTCAACAATTTGTTTGGCTTTATATGTTAACTCTCTTTTCAACTACCAGGTGCCAGGTGCTAACATGATGCCGACCAGACTTCCCTGGACAGACAACCCGCCAATGTGTTGTGAGCTCTGCTTCCCCAGAGCCCTTCCCATTAGGGAAAGAGAAAGATAGGCTGGGAGTATGGATCCACCTGTCAATGCCCATATTTAGTGGGGAAGCATTTACAGAAGCCAGACTTTCCACATACTGCATTCCACAATGACCTTGGTTCCATACTTCCAGAGAGTTAAAAGAATAGGAAAGCTATCAAGGGAGAGGATGGGATATGGAGTTCTGGTGGTGGGAATTGTGTGAAATTGTACTCCTCTTATCCAATAGTTTAGTCAATGTTTCCTTTTTATAAATAAAATAAATAAATAAAAAGTAGTATGTCCTTGACTTATGCTGAAGTTGCCTTTGGAAATATTTTAATTATACTTTCAGCTTCTAGAGATAGTACTATTTTCGAGGTCCTATTTCAATTTTGGTAATTTATGTCTTTTAAGAAATTTATTTCAGAAGGTTGTATAAATTATCTTTTTAATTTCTGTAGGCTATATAATGAGATATCATTCTTTTGATTCTTGCTAAAGATCATTTTTACTTTGCTTCTATTTTTTATTACCCTAGTTAGAATTTTATATCAGTTGTTTTTCTGAAGTCATCTTTAATTTCGTCAGGTTTTCTTTTCTTGATTTTCATTTGCTGACTTAATCTTTTGCAAGTTTTCTAATATTAATCTTTAGATAATTTTAAACAGTATTTTTTGTATAAATATTTAAGCCATAAATTTCCTTTCAGTAGTGCTTTATTTTTTATCTCACATGTTTTATATGTTTTCTTATTATACAGTGCATTTTCTCATATCATTTGTAACTCCCCCCCTTTATTGGGGGATTATATTTGACAGTAAATACAATAGTTTATATATGCATAACATTTCTTGGTTTTCCACATAACAGTACAACCCCCACTAGGTTCTTTGTCATCTTTTCCAGGATCTGTTATCCCCCTACCAACCTTAGAGACTTTTACTTTGGTGCAATACACCAACTCCAGTCCATGTTCTGCTTAGTGTTTTCTCTTCTGATCTCGTTTTTCAACTTCTGCCTGTGAATGAAATGATCCCATATTCATCCTTCTGTTTCTGACTTATTTCACTTAACATGGCTTCTTCAAGCTCCACTCAAGAGCTGAAAAAGGTAAAATCACCATTTTAAATAGCTGAGTAGTATTCCATTGTACACTTTTTATAAATAATTTTTTTAAATGCATGCATAATCTAAACAAATCACATACATAGTATAATATAATAATCATCCATGTATATATTACCTCAGAGTAAAAGAAAAAGTTAACATTTGTCTTATATTTGTGTGTTAGGGCTTTCCAGAGAAACAGAGCATAAATATCTATTTGTGTGTATAGATACACAGAAATGGATTTGTTTTAAGAAATTGAAAATAAAAAAGAAAGAAAAAAGAAACCACTACCCAAACCGAGAGACCCCTCCCAGAATGGGAGAAGATCTTTACATGCCATACATCAGATAAGAGTTTAATAACCAACATATATAAAGAGCTTGCCAGACTCAACAACAAGACAACAAATAACCCCATCCAAAAATGGGGGGAGGACTTGGACAGAATATTCACCACAGAAGAGATCCAAAAGGCTGAGAAACACATGAAAAAATGCTCCAAGTCTCTGATTGTCAGAGAAATGCAAATCAAGACAACAATGAGATACCACTTCACTCCTGTGAGAAGGTCATACATCAGAAAAGGTAACAGCAGCAAATGCTGGAGAGGGTGTGGGGTCAAAGGAACCCTCCTGCACTGCTGGTGGGAATGTCAATTGGTCCAACCTCTGTGGAGAACAGTCTGGAGAACTCTCAGAAGGCTAGAAATGGACCTACCCTATGACCCTGCAATTCCCCTCCTGGGGATATATCCTAAGGAACCCAACACATCCATCCAAAAAGATCTGTGTACACATATGTTCTTGGCAACACAATTTATAATAGCCAAAACCTGGAAGCAACCCAGGTGTCCAACAACAGATGAGTGGCTGAGCAAGTTGTGGTATATATACACAATGGAATACTACTCAGCTGTAAAAAATGATGACTTCACCATTTTCAACCGATCTTGGATGGACCTTGAAAAAATCATGTTGAGTGAAATAAGTCAGAAACAAAAGGATGAATATGGGATGATCTCACTCTCAGGCCGAAGTTGAAAAACAAGATTAGAAAAGAAAACACAATTAGAACCTGAACTGGAGTTGGCGTCTTGCACCAAAGTAAAAGACTCTGGGGTGGGTGGGTGGGTAGGGAGAATACAGGTCCATGAAAGATGATGAATGACATAGTGGTGGTTGTATTGTTAAATGGGAATCTGGGGAATGTTATGCATGTACAAACTATTGTATTTACTGTTGAATGTAAAGCATTAATTCCCCAATAAAGAAATAAATTATTTAAAAAAAAAGACACTTAAAAAACAAAAAAAAAAAAAAGAAAGAAAAGAAAGGAGGAGGGGTACGGAGTAGAGAATGGAGGTGGAGAAGAGGCAGGCAGGAGAGGAGAGGGGAAGGAGAGAGAAGGAGGATGGGGGGAAGAGGAGGGCGGGGGATGGAAGAGGGGAAGGAAAAGAGAAGAGAAAGAGGGAGGGGGCAGGGGATGGAAGAGGGGAAGGAAAAGAGAAAGAGGGAGGGAGGGCCCAATACCAGGCAGTGGGAGGGGAGCCCAGGGGTGAAAGGAACTGTCTGTCCAGCAGAGGAAAAGTCTGCCAGGACCCTGTGGCTGTTCCAGGTGGGAGTCTTCTGATAGCCTCATGAATGGTCACACTCTGGAGCAAAAACAGGGCCTCAAAGGACAGGGCTACCAGACCTGCACCTGGAGGGAGGGGTGACCTGGAGCTGATAAGCAGGTTAGACAGGGATAGCTGCTCTCAGTCCTCCACTCACGCACAGGCTTCCTGAAATAAGAAAAAAAAAAAAGGAATTGAAAATAAAAATGAAAATTGTAGTTTTTGACAAGTCCAAATCTTTTAAAAAAGATTTTATTTATTTATTTGTTCATGCTTTCATTTATGAAGAATGATATACCAGAAATCACTCTGGTGCATGTGCTGCCAGGGATTTAACTCTGGACCTCACGCTTAAGAGTCCAACACATTATCCACTGCACCACCTCCCAGATCACAACCAGATGTGCTGGGGGTTTCTGGTTCCTTGGTATTTGTGACAAATATAGGAAGACAACACAGTTCATCCTTCCTTTTTTCCTTCCTTCCTTCTTTCCTTCCTTCCTCCTTTCCATCCTTCCTTCCTCCCTTCCTTCCTTCCTTCCTTTCACCAGAACACTGCTCAGCTGTGGCTTCTGGTGGTGTGGGGGATTCACCCTGGTTCCTTTTATCTAACATAGATACTATTTAGGGAATAGTAATAATAGATTTTTAAGTATTTGTAATATCCCATAAAATTCTAAAAAAAAAATAAGATTTATGTGGGCCTGGTGGTGGCACACCTGGTTAAGTGTATGTATTATTATGCAGAAGGTCTGAGTTCATGCCCAGCTCCCAGCTTCCGGAGCAGTGAAACAGTGCTTCAGGTACCTGTCTGTCTCTCCCTCTCAATTTCTCTCTGTTCTACCAAATGAAATAAATAAATCTAATTTTTTTAAAAAGATACCTAATTATGTTGTAGGTAGGGAACTTTTTGTTCAAGCTCAATATTATGTTTCCAAGACTGTTTCTATGGTCCAGGAAATGACCTATGTGTCTTTATGAGTGTTTTATGTATGCTTGAAACATCAGTTGAAAGAGCTTTTATAATAATTATATCAGTTTAGTTAATAATGTAATTAAATTACTTTATAGTTAATTATTTAGTTAATATGTCAAACTATCCTGCGTGAAGATTATTGAAAGCATCATTCAAAAATAGTATAAACACATAGTATTATATATTTTAATACACTGACTTTTATTTCTATAAAATTATTCTTTTAATCTCTAAAAAGTGTCTTCTTTGCTGACACAAAATATAACCACTCGTAACTTTCTTAATGTGTTTTTTTTCTGTATATCTTTGTTAATTCTTTCACTTTTAATCTGTGTACATCTTCTCATTTAAATAGTTTATCACCACCATAAACTAGAGCTCAGGAATGCTCTGGTAAAAAAAAATGTGTATCTTTAGATAAGCATATAATTTGGTCTTAATTTCTATCTAATTTAATAAATTCTAGTTTCCCTCTCCATATGCTGGAATATTACAATATCCCCCTAGACCAAAAGTCAGAGAGTTTAAAGGAAACCTAATTTACTTATTTCTTCTCAGAATATTCAATTCTTGAAAACAGTTATTTTAAAGTTTTCCAAAGTTCAGATTGTTTCCAGGGAGTAACAAAATTGAATTAGTAAAGAATTGGGAAGATATAATGGTTATGTAAATGACTTTTATGCCTGAGGCTCCACAGTACCAGGTTTAATCCTCCATACCACCATAAACCAGAGCTGAGCAATGCTCTGGTCGGTCTATCTGTCTGTCTGTCTGTCTGTCTGTCTATCTATCTATCTCTCTATTATCTATCTATCATATATCTATCAATCATCTATCTACCCATCTAACTAACTAGCTATTATCTACCTGTCATCTATCGTATCGATCTGACTCACTAAAATCAAAATAAACTAACTATATTAAAGGAGTAGTAAAATACTATTAAGAAAGTAAACTTCTGAATGTCTGAACATGAGTGACATCAGTGATATGCAAAATGTTTATCAATATATTTGATATTAAGCAGAGAAGAAAAGTGTTTTTTTTCTATATTTCTCCAAATTTAGAATGTTTAGTGGACTTAGCAGTTTAGCTAAAAACTATCTTCTTTCCTTCTTTCTCTCTCTCTTTCTTTTTTGCTTTCTGTTTCGTTTTCTTTTTGCCATCAAAGTTATCACTGGAACTTGGTGCCTACAAGTGGAACTCACTACTCCCAGCAGCCATTTTCCTCTTCTTCCCCATTCTTTAACTCTTTCTTTATTTCTTCCTTTCTTTTCTTTCTTCCTTCCTTCCTTCATTTTTTTCTTCTTATCTTCCTTCTTTCCTTCCTTCCTTCCTTCCTTCCTTCCTTCCTTCCTTCCTCCCTTCCTTCTTTATTAAGTAGAGACAGAAACTGAGCAGGAAGAGGCATACAGAGAGGGAAATATGCACTTGTTGTAAGGAGAAATAATTTGAATAGGAATAAAAGCAAAAAATTAGGGGGAAATGACCAGAGGGCTCTGAACTCCAATTCTATGAAAATCCCAAGACCTGAAAAGAGAAGAGGAAAAAATAAAGCATACTCAAAAGAAAAAATAGGTTTAACTTTGAAAAAATAGATTTAACTTTGACTTCTAAATGAAGGAAAGGCATGACCATAGAAAAAAATGAAAATGTATATACTAGCCAAACCATAACTTTGACCTTGGGAGAACTACTGCAGTTCCCAATGGAGGGAATGGGGACACAGAATTCTAGTGGTGGGAATGGTGTGAAATTGTACTACTGTTGTCTCATAACTTTGTAAATCAATATTAAATCACTAATAAAGAAATGTCAGGAAAAAAAAGACAGAATGACCACTCTGTTTTCAAATTTAGGAGAGATTAACATTTAAATCTCTGGTTTCTAGAGGAATCTCCTTTTATTTCTACTTAAATTCTCTGATAAAATGTATGTATTTTGTTTGTTTATTTTTTTAATATTTAGATAAATTTTGTCAAATTCTACAACATCTGCTTGGATAGATGATCATATTGTGATGCTTTCCTAGCCTCCCCATATACTTTGAATCTCACAAAGTTGTTATTTCTAGGGATTTGTGGTGGGATCAATAAAACCACTAAGAAATTTAGAATATTACTTTTCAGTGAACCATTGCTCTAGGAACAACAGAATCAATCAAAAAAAAAAAAAATTCTGACCACAGTTTCTATAAACAGAATATGCTGAACTGGAATAAATCTTCTAATAATTTAAGTTGTAGAATCGTGATTATGACCTCTGAACTTTTCTCTACAAGCTGTCTTTCTCAAAATTTTGCTAGTATTAACTACTACCTAGGACTTAGATGAAGTTCCATTTATCTATTAAATCTCTCCTGACCAATCTAATGGGCATTGATCTCTTTGTTCTCTAAATTCTTATGCCATTATATGACTTGCCTATAGTGATCATATGCCAACTTGTTACATATTTGCATATTACTTAATGTATATGGTCTTCTTATTTCTATTTTCAAGCTTGTGAACATTATTGCTGTTCACTCGTTTGCTCATTTATTTCTTTTTTTATTTTTATTTTTTATTATTTTATTTATTTATTCCCTTTTGTTGCCCTTGTTGTTTTATTGTTGTTGATAGGACAGAGAGAAATGGAGAGAGAAGGGGAAGACAGAGAGGAGGAGAGAAAGATAGACACCTGCAGACCTGCTTCACCGCCTGTGAAGCGACTCCCCTGCAGGTGGGGAGCCGGGGTTCGAACCGGGATCCTTATGCCAGTCCTTGTGCTTTGCGCCACCTGCGCTTAACCCGCTGTGCTACAGCCCGACTCCCGCTCATTCATGCTATTGTTGTAGATGATAAACATTGGGAAAATCAATATTCAGAGACCATATCTCCATGTAGTTTTCAGTGGCAGGAGAACTATACATCAAATAATGCATATATGGATACCAAAGATAATAAATTTTGATAAATTTTTTGATAGGAAGAAAGTGAATTCTATCCAAAGAAGAACATTAGATGAAATCTAATTAAATGATGTGGTTAGGGAAAATCTTCCTCTATGAAGAAGGTATTGAACTGAGAAATGTGAAGAATCAAAAGTAGTTACCCAGGCAAAGAATGTAGGAAAGGGCCTTCTAGACATTAGATATAGAATGGTATAAATCTGGGGGTAAAGAGAAATCTTGATGAAATGAGGACAATGAAAGATAGGTTATGACTGGAATACAAATGGAAATATTAAATATTGGATTGCATTTTTAAAAAAAAGGCAAAGATCATGTCTACAGGACCTCTGGCCACATTATGGAATTGATTATATTCTCATGTCTATGGTGATTTTCTAAGTAGTATATTCTGAAGAAAAATGAACCCAGGAAGCAGAACATTACTATAAAGGGACATGATTTAAATATTTAGGAGTACAAGGCAAAATTAAGAATATGTTGAGAATACAGCTTCTTAAAGCTTAATGTAAGTCAAAATATGTGTGCTTATTAATATTCTGGATTTCTGACCTTCAACGTTAGACACTAAGTCATATTCCACATTTTTATAAGTATCTAATCAATTTCTTCTGTTGTAGGTTGTTGTCACTTTATTCAATGAGATATAAATTTATCAGCTGGTCTTTTTGTTAAAAATATTATTGTCAAAGTGAATCTGAGTAATTCCAAGAAAAAAAAAAGAAAAAATATTGTTAACTTGATGTAATAAAAAGTATAAGGCAGATCTGTACCTGTAAGAATTTGTGTTACAACTGTATGTGATTAAGTCTTAAAATAGTAAAAGTTCAGTTATTATATTCATATAATACAAAATCCAACTTCATTCCTTAACATCAAAGAATTGGTGGTAATAAGCATTCCTATGACTACAGTAACTATAATTTATATATCTTTGATTCTTCACAGTATTCTTTGTAGAAGTTTTCTGATTTCAGTCTTCCTGATACTTGTTATTAGAATTCTTACTGAATTTCTACTTTGCCTTATGCTTGTAAAATATGTATTTCACTTGTGATTTGATTACAAGGTTCATTCAGGAGGCCTGTATTTCAGGCTCTATCCCATTATCACAAACTGCTACTCTATGGCAAAATCTGGATGTTTCAGAGATCTCTGCCCATAGGCAGTAGAAAGTTGGATTGCCACAGTGATCACCAATAAATCTGAATGTCTGGCTACGTCCCTAAGGGCCCGAAGATTGTGCATGGGCTAACTGAAGTGAACTCAGTTTCTTAGGGCATCAAAAGAATTTACCTGACATTATGACATTTGGATAATGACAGTTTTAGGTACTCTTACCCTGATGCTTTCTCCCTTAGAAATGTATTCTGGTCTTTGTCTTTGTAATGTATAACCACCTGTTATTTTGTCTGAACAATGAGATAAATGCATGTTTTACAAATGAATACTCCTTGAAGCTTGGTATAAGAGGACACACACTTGAACACTGTCCTAGCTAGGAATTTCATATCTGTGTGTTCCTATCTATGTTGAGGGTTGATCTCTAGACTCATGCGTGCAAATCCTATATTCTGTTTTCTGAACCATCTCCCCAGTTCAATGTTTGAATCTTTTCCTACATATTTATTTATCTTTATGTAATCCCAAATAGTTTAAAATCACTTGGTTTTTCTCCCAAAGTGATATGGCTTGATACTTCTAGTCAGTGTTTCCTTTCAACAAGGACCATTTTGCCTACTTGTTACAAATGCAAGCATAAAGCAGCCTATCATTTATCACAGATTCACTACTAGACAGGGAGCCATGTCAAATAATTTGGTTCATTCTCCTATTTTTAGGCAGAATACAACTTCTTTTCAAATCCACATAACACATACTCAAGGATAGACCACATGTTAGGCCACAAAGACAGCATCAATAAACTCAAGAGCATCAAAATCATCCCAAGTATCTTCTCAGACCACAGTGGAGTAAAACTAACATTTAACAACAAACAGAAAATTATTAAAAGTCACAGAATTTGGAAACTAAACAACATACTCCTTAAGAACCACTGGGTCAGAGAGTCACTCAAGCAGGAAATTCAAATTCAAATGTTCCTGGAAACAAATGAAAATGAAGAGACAACCTATCGAAATATTTAGGACACAGCTAAAGCAGTACTGAGAGGGAAACTTATAGCCATACAATCACATATTAAACACCAAGAAGAAGCTCAAATTAACGGCCTTACTGCACACCTCAAGGACTTAGAGGAAGAGGAACAAAGGAACCCTAAAGCAACCAGAAGGACAGAAATCACTAGTTAGAGAAGAAATAAACAACATCGAAAATAAAAGAACCATACAAAAGATCAATGAAGCCAGACCTTCTACCTTCTGCAACCCACAATGACCCTGGGTCCATGCTCCCAGAGGGATAGAGAATGGGAAAGCTATCAGGGGAGGGGATGTGATATGGAGATTGGGTGGTGGGAATTGTGTGGAGTTGTACCCCTTCTACCCTATGGTTTTGTTAATTAATCCTTTCTTAAAAAAAAAGTCAGAGATCAACCCTCAACATTGTATATGCTAGTATTCTTCCTTGACTTCTCTTTCACTACTTTCTCTCTATTATATAAACTGGTAAATAAATTTTTAAAAACCCAAAGTTTTCTGTTTTACCTTTAGATAAATATATAACTTAAACAGTTAAATATTTAGTTGTAAACCAATGACAATAATAAAATCAGTTGCAAAGTCATGATCTCTATCCTTGATTCACAGCAGTGTATTCACAGTTTTTAAAGAAATGTTTACTTAGGGGAGGTTCCCGGAAGATGGCGGACTGAGATAGCTAAAAACTGAGAAGCTAGTGGTTTGAGCTCTGACCACATCTTCTGGAAATGGTAGGATTTTCTGCCTTTAGTAGGCCAGTCAATAAGGGATCCTAGCGGTATACCAAGGAGGTGACTATAAATTAATTTGTGTTAAAAAATAGAGTAGAAAAAAGGGAAATTTTTTTTTCCTTTAAATTATTAATCCCAAAGCGCACCCCCCCCCATAACCAGTACCTGGGGACTTGCTCCTAGCAGACTCCTCTGCTGAGCTTCTTTCTTTACCAAGATTCCTGTCCCACCAGGGAGTATCACCCATCTTGGACAGAGCTAGAAGGAATTATGTTAAATCAGCTAAGTCAGAAAGATAAAGATGAGTATGGGATGATCCCACTCATCAACAGAAGTTGAGAAAGAAGAACAGAAAAGGAAACTAAAAGCAGGATCTGATTAAATTGAGAGCAGGGCACCAATGTAAAAACCCTGTGCTGAAGGGGAGGGTGGCCATTGGGCTTCCCGGCACGGTGGGGTGGGGGGTGGGGGGCTGGGATGGGTGGTGGGGATGGAACACAGTCTTTTGGTGGTGGGAGTGGTGTTTATGTACAATCCTATTAAAGTGTAAACATATAAACCACTATTTAATTAATATGAGAGGTGAAAAACTGATGATATGTCTAGAACTTCTTAAAACACAGACTGAGTCTTTTTAATACATAGGCTGTCTTTGATATGTTGTCTCTCCCAAAAGCCTAGACCAGGGAGAACAGAAGCAACCAATAGCACAGCTATATACAAGATTCTGGGTATTATACCACACATCACTTTCTAACACATGGTCTAGGAGTTTCTGGTACTTGTTTTGTTTTTGATACTTTGGAGTAAATTGAATAATGTCTGTTATAGAGAAATAATTAACACAAATGAATTAATCTTTAGTATATAGTTATAATATTTTATAAATTATTTTAACTTGTGAAAATATAACAATATTTTTTCTAATTAAGTAGAGAACTCCTCAGATGCATCGACTATGGTTTATCTCAAAGAATTTATTGAAAAGTGTACAATTATAATGATTATCTTATCAATATTTTTGTACTTTAATTGAAAAATATTTGAAATAATTTTCATAATTTCATTAGTCAAGTGTTTTAAAATAGTTTATTAATTTTTGTTGGATAGAGACAGAGAAATCAAAAGTGAAAGGAAGGTTAGGGAGAAATAGACACCTGCAGCACTATTTCCCCTGTCATGAAGTTCCCTTTCTAGGTAAGGATTGGGGGCTTGAATCTAGCTCATTGCACATGGTAACTTGTGTGATCAACAAGGTGTGCCACCACCAAGCCTCCCTCAAAAAATGTTTTTAATTAAACAGATGATCATACTTATTTCACTCTAATTGCTTTAATTCAGGCGTTGGCCAGATTGTTCAGAGAAATGGACACCAGTTTGTTGATATTTGGGTGAAAATATTCCTAGTGATCATGATGCCATGTAAATGGTAGGTAATATGTACAAAGTTCATATACCCACACAGAAAACTGAGGACATACATATATCTGAACATCTTGAAAGATGCCAAAATTATATAGATTTAATTGTATTCTTATAAAAATAATCTTCTTAATACTTTTCAATTCTTAGCATTTGCACACCTTTTATTCCCCCCTAAATTACAATGAAATTTAACAGTGCAGTTGTTCTGTAGACATTGATGTGGGGAGAGGAGAAATTTTGTCGACAACCTGCCCTTAAACCATTAACCCTCTCAATAAAAATCACAAATAAAACAAAATTTCAAATGAAAAAGAAAAAAAATGTACTACATAAGTACCATTGATAGGACAGAACATCATTCCCCAGTTCTCAGGTTAGAATTTGGTTTAGGGATTTTGTTATATAATGAGTACTTTGAAACTAATTTAGTATCTGAGGAGGACTCAGGTTAAAGATAATGCTGATTTATTTACGACTTGATGTATCAATAAGTCCACTATTAACAGAGATAACCTCATTTACTGTGTATATAGAAAAGTTCAAGAAAATTGCATAGATCTCAGAACTGCAAATTGGCAATCCAAAGCACAATATTAGAAATGTACTGTTTATGTCCAGAGCTCTAATTTGACGATGATGACAAAGGATATATAATGAGAAATACTTAGCAGTGTCCACTTTTTAACACAACAGTTATCATTTCATCACTGGGAATTATTTCACATGAGAATATTGGGGATGGAACCACTCTGAAATTTACCTGAGGTGAAAAATAGTTTAAAAGGGGGCTATGACTCTGTTGTGACAGTGACTGGAGTACTAGGAAATTAAGCAAGTTAAGACAAAACTTATCCCAAATCACTCTCCAACAAGTCTCATTAATCTTGTTTCATGATAGGCTGACATAAAATTGCTTTATATATGAGAATGATCACAGAATGCACACTTAAGTTTTAGTTTATTTGATCATATTCTAAGGCTGACTTCATTCATTTTGAAGCAAACAGTAGACAAAAACTGTGTTAACTTGCTTGATTAAAAATTTCATTGCAGGATTATTGAGTGCACACATTACTATGTGTGAGGACCCAGGCTCAAGCACCTGGTCTTAAACTGCAGGAAGAAAGCATCATAAACAGTGGAGCAGTGCTGTAGTTCCTTTCTTTTACTTTTTCCTTCTCTTTCCTCCACCTTCTCCCTGCCTCTTTCTATCTCTATAGTAATAATAAAACAAAAATGTAGGGGCTGAGTCATGACATTTCTAGTTGAGTGCTCACATTACAATGTGCAAGGACCCAGGTTATAGATCTAACTCCCCACCTGAATGAAGGAAGCTTTTGGTAGCGGTGAAGCAGGTCTGCAGGTGTCTATATTTTTTCTATTTCCCTTTATCTTCCCATCCTCTCAATTTTTCTCTGTCTTAGCCAATAAAGTAGAAAGAAAAAATAAACAAACAAAAAGGAAAAAATGGCTGTAAGGAACAATGGATTCATAGTGCTGGCACAACACAAAGCCTCAAGTGATAATGCTGGTGGCAATTGAAATAGATAGATGATAGATAGATAGATAGATGATAGATAGATAGATAGATAGATAGATAGATAGATAGATAGATAGATAGATAGATAGATAGATGATAGATAGATAGATAGATAGAAATGGCTAACAGAAACAGTGGAGTCATATTCAGGCAATGATCCCGAGTAATGACTGCCATAAAAAAAATTGCATGGACATTCTCAGTGTTATCTTTACAGAAAGTCTCTTCTTTCAGATACTACTAAACTTTACTTATTAAGAGCATTTCCAGTCTCTTTTTAAGAATATCTTCAATGAACAGCTTTGTGCCAGCTAGTGCCTGTCTCTTCATCAGCTTCTTTCTAAATTTAATTTTCCTGTTTCCTTTCCTTGCTCCACTGAGCCCTTCCTTAATTATCAGATTACAGTGTTCAGCATGATTCTTGGAATTGTTCGTTTTGTCAACCATGAAAGAAAACAGACCATTGATAAATGTAAGACTGCACCTTCTCATTTAATGATTCTTCAATTAGTGTCCCAGTCAATTTCAGGAACTGCATCTAAAATAACCAATGAGCAATCTTTCCTTTGCTATCGCTCCCCAATTTCTCCTCCTCTACTAGTTTTAACCATAAATTGTAAGTTTGAACTTTGGCAAGACAAATTACATCATGTGAATATCACATTATATTGCTTAGTTCTTTGGGCTTCACTCCACTGGCATAATCATAATGGGTTTATGATTATAAGGTACCCCACCTTTGATTTATTGCCTATGTATCATCATTTTGAAATTCTTATTTTTATTTGAACCAGTGTTTACCAAGAGAAGGTTGATGGGATGCTAATGTCTGTGTATGAACAGAGAATAATACATACCTACATTTATGACTATCTCATTTGTGTATAGTGTTTGTGAGGCCTCTTGAGCACAGAATTTGGGTGGACCTATAATAAAGAAAGTTAATACAAGGCAAACATGACATACCAACTGAGTAATTAGGTAGACTGACAATTCTGAGATATTATTTTTCCACTTGAGTGAATATTTGCTTCAAATACAGAAATATGGCAGGAGTTGAGTTGTAGCGCAGCAGGTTAAGCGCACGTGGTGCAAAGTGCAAGGATCAGCGTAAGTATCCTGGTTCGATCCCTCTCCCCACCTGCAAGGGAGTTGCTTCACAGGTGGTGAAGCAGGTCTGCAGGTGTCTGTCTTTCTCTCCCCCTCTCTGTCTTCCCCTCCTCTCCCCATTTCTCTCTGTCCTGTCCAACAATGATGACACCAGTAACAACTACAATAATAACTACAACAATAAAACAACAAGGGCAACAAAAGGGAATAAATAAATAAAAATTTTAAAAAATTAAAAAAAAGAAATATGGCAGTGTATTCCAAGAATTACCAACAGCTGTGCTGGGGAGATGGCATACTGGTTATACAAAAGGCTCTCAAGTCTGAGCCTCCAAAGCTACAAATTTAATCCCCAACATCATCATGAACCAGAAACTGAGGACTGCCATAGCAGAGTGACAGTCAGTCCAATGTTTTATCCCCAGTGCTAACCACTGGGATACTATTCTGTTAAAAAAAATAAAAGGTGGTGGTGGTGGTGGTGAAATATCTCCTTTGGATAGAGTGCTCCTTTGCCATGTGTCCCCTTTTCTCTCTTTTCCCTTTGTTATCCCTCTGCTGCAAATTTAGTTGACCTAGATGTTGACCTATAACTCTCTTCTTCTACTATCTTCTTTTATTTTAGTTCCTTTTTGTATTTATTTTATTTTTTCTTTTGCTCACTGACTATATATTTATTACTATTATGTCCATTCTAACTTCTCACTTACTTTCTCTGACTTTGTTGAAGTATTCTATTTTTCTACATTGAATTTCTCAATTCAGAGAACATTCTTAGGACCAAGGCTTTGAAATTCTCTTTAGGCAGTTTACATAGCTGATTAACTTATATTTTTCTTCTACTTGTTGTTGTGTTGGTCCTACAGTGCAGGTAATTTTCCATATTTTCACTATGCTTAATATTTCATGAGGACTTAGACCTAGGAATCAGTATTGGAGTGAGCCAGGGCAGTAATTTGTGGTTTGTGGTCAAAAGTGCTTGTTAGAGGCTATCGAAACAAGATTGGACTAACCAACTAACCAGGGCTGCAACCAGGTGTTTAAGGTTGCAAGTGTTCAGTAATCACTAGGTTCCTATGGAGAGGGGTTCAGATTTGAAAAGAAGTTAATGCTTTATCCAAGTGGTGACAGCATGTGCTTTGAGATGGGCAGAGTACAGAATCTAATGGGCTATAAGTCAGCACAGGAATGTGTCTGCCAGACAACCTCCCTCCACCACCACCCCCGACACACACACCCAGGATTTTACTATGGAGACTGAATTTCAATATGCTGTTCACCCTAACCTTTCTCAGCAACTTGAAAGTTGCTACCACAGGTCTCACTTGATTTGTGGCATCTACAATTCCTTGTAGTAGTTATATATGTATAAAGTTGTAATAAGAATAAAGTGTTTAGAGTTCTCCTATACAATCTATATATCTGATTATCAGAATCATGTTATGTGAGATAAGCCAGAAAGAAAAAGATAAACATGGGATGATCTCACTCATGGACAAAGTCATTCCATTGGTCAGTGTGTATTGTTTTTGTTCTAGTACCAGGCAGTTTTTATTACAATGGCCCTATAATATAGTTTGAAGTCTGGGAGTGTGATGCCTCCAAATCTGTTATTTATTTTTTTCTGTATGAGTTTTCCTATGTATAGTAGCTGTGCTGTTGGTGAGGGAAAAGGAAAACAGACTTTCCCACTCAGTCACCTCCACTACAATCACCAACTCATACATGAGACTTTTTGTAAGCATCCTTCATACTTTTCTTTATTCACAATCTATCAAACTCGAACATAGGTCACCAGTTTTTTTTTCTTTTTAGAATTAAAAAATAAAGTTTAATTTTGCTTCTTTTAAATGTCACATCAGTTCTAGGTTACCAGTAGCTAAGGATGTATGAATGGAGTTTTATAGTTAGTGCCTGGCATAGCATGACTTTTTATATGTGAAGACTTTAAGCTATAATAGCATGTCTCTGTGTGTGTGTGTGTGTGTGTGTGTGTGTGTGTGTGTATAAAGAAAAGACTGTCTTAAAAGAGGTGTAGGTGTGACTTAGAAAAGAAGGCAGGACAACCAAAAATGGGCATATATATATATAGATAGATAGATAGATAGATATAGATGATAGATAGATAGATAGTTATAGAAATAATATTCAACACATATCTGTGGACATAGGAGAACCACTTTAGGTTCCCATGGAGGGAATAGGAACACAGAACTCTGGTGGTGGGAATGGTGTAGAATTATGCCCCTATTATCTTGTAATTTTGTAAATCAATATTAAATCACTAATAAAATTATATATAAGATGAAGATAATGTCTGAGTATAGAAAAGAACTAAAAGGCCTTTTTTTCTTTTTTCTTGCTTTTGGGGGTATTAAAATTGCTGGTAATGGCTTCTCTTAAATACCTAATCAGCTGATACATACGAGTTACTTTTTGCCATCAATCTGTCCTCCAGCCATCATCTTCTATGACTAATAGATTCCAGGAGAAGAAACATTAGGAACAGAGAATCAAAAGCTAAGAGAGCAAGAGTGTGCGTTTCAGGCAACTATCAACTTAAATCACTTTCATTCAGTTCTTGCATTGTAAAGTCCTATGCTAAAATAATGTCTGCTAATCACACCCAAGTGGCCATGCTTTCCTTTCCTCCTCCTCCTCCTTCTTCTTCTTCTGACTGACTAGTCACATATTCTCAGCATCTAAGCACTTCCTCTTGACACTATAGTTAGCTTTCCTAACCTGTAAGAAATCTATAAATATCACATTCCATTTTGGAGGCTATGGGGTTTAAATTATAATTAGTATACTTTTAGTTTTTATGAAGCCAAGGAATGAAGCGAAAGAGTTTACCATGGAGTCGTTTTTACAAAGTGATTTTTTTTTTAATTATCTGTAGATGAGAGAGAGGGAGAGAAAGAAGAAAAGAAAAGATGAATGAAGAGAAAGAAGTAGCACATTATTGCTTCAGCATTCTTGGAGAACCTCTGGTTTCATCCATGGTGTTCCCACATAGTTCTAAGACTTGAATCGTAGGTCTCTTGTGTAATAGGATATGTATGCTCTGTAGGATGGACTAGCTAATGGCCCCTACCTAATATGCGTCTCCTAATTTTTCAAATCTTGTAATACTCTCATTATAATAGTTTTTAGGATAGTCATAAATGGAGAAATATATGAAATAAAAGAAAAATTGTGTTTAGTTCAATATACAGTCAACCAATGTAATATATAATTTGGTATAGTTTCATGAACTATTACTTCTGGTTTCCCATTCCTATCATTTGTACTATTTCTTAGTCCTCCCTATTCCCTCTTTTAAATATATATGTGTAAATATATTTCCCCTTAACAAAGTGTTACCCTTTTTATATACCTTTGTCACTTGGCTTTCTCCTCCATGTTTTATGACCATTTCCCACAACATTAACTTTTATCTGAAAACATTATTTAAAAATTGCATTAGAATAACACTTATACAGATGTGCTCTAATTTACAAATTTGTGTCAATAGACTTGCATGTAGGTAATCTACAATCATTTTTGTATGGTTGCATATATAGAAAGCCAACATCTACTCTAGAAAACATTTGGAAAGTATCACAGAGACTAATTATATCTATAATATCTGCTGAGTTAAATAATGAGTAGTCAGGTACTGTCTTTAGTTTTAAGATTTAGATTATGGTATAGTCAATTCAGTCAATTGTTTGGTTTCAGAGAATTTAAAATGACCAAAAATATACATAGATATAACTGATTCAGTCAATTTGATATTCCAGAATAGAAACTACTTCAGTCATCACAAGACTAATTGGTACATTGTTAACATAAACCAATAAAGCATAGAGACTTCAGATTAAGAACTTTATATTATTTAAAGTCTCACCCCATTATCCTTTCCATAAAAGTGCCCTCAGACTTTTAAATTAATTGCATGTGGCTTAAGAAGATTTAAGATGAGGGCAATACACTCAGTATAGAGCAAATTTGACCGCAGGTATCTAATTAATCTTTTTATTCTCTATCTTTTAGTTCACTCAACACCTGAATTTAAAAAAAAAGTAAATTCAAGTTCTTTTGAGTTGAGGAAACAATTGAGTTACAAAGTAATCTGATACAGAGAAGATCAAGGGCTGTGAAACTTAGAATTCCTAACAAGTGGACCTGAATTGAAAGTCCTTTTTCACCAAGCTTTTCATGCTTCAGTAGCAAACTTTTCTTCCAGGTTCCGTGGATTGTGCCCTTACCCCCTTGGGCTTTGTGAACATAAAGCTTTTTCCCTTTGACTTGCAGCCTAGGCTAGCATTCTAAAAATGATCAGGTTCAAAGATCTACTTTTTTATTATTATTATTTTTAACTCTAAGAATTTAAGCTTTCTTTAGAAACTAAAATTCTCTTGAGACAACTGAAGCATTTTCTTTTTTCCACAGCAATCATTTGCACTGAATGTTGGAAACTTGGTTAAATTATAAATACCTTTATGTATTTGCCTCAAGAGTATTTACTAATTGCTTACTATGTGCCCAACAGAATTTTAGATGACTATACACAACTATCTTTCTTTGGGGAGAAACAGATATTAGCCATGTGGTTAAAGTGAAATTTTAGGTGTGACATCTACTGGAGGGAGAGGTGGTTGGTGTTGCAATGACAGATAATGGAGCATTGAAAGATGAGTCAAATGTTTCAAATTTGAAAACTGGTTTAATTCTGACACTGATCTTAAACTGATAAAGCATTTCTAAGAATAACTTTTTTTTTCTGAAATACTAAATCATCTAAAATGTTAGACCAGGTATGTCAGAAGCAAATGGCCCTGCAAGTATCTAAGATATAGTTATTTGTAAATAGCATCAAATGACATGAATTGTGGTGAAGTCTTCTATTTTACAGTAAATCCTAACCATGGGATTTTCACAGACCAAGCTCACAAGTAACTTGGTTATAATAATATTATCTTAAATTCTAAAATTTAAAATAAATCTAAAATAATAAGAAACCTTCCCCTTTCTCTTTAAAATGCCTGTTTCTCCCAGTCCTGGAAAATCCAGAATCATGGGTGACACCATAAACAAGAATCGAATGACATTCTGGTACAATAAAATCACATAAATAAAATAAAAGTAACTGTAGCCAAATCACTTCTGGCTCTGTATGTCTGTTTCCTTATTATACTTAATGAGTAAACCTCTGAGATTATTTTTATCTTGTTGATACTTTTACAAGTTATTCTTTTCTTCATTTTTATTTTTAGTTATTTATGTGTTTATTTATTTTTAAACCAGAGCACTGCTCAACTCTGGCTTCTGGTGGTGCAGGGGATTGAACCTGGAACTATGGAGCCTCAGATATGAGAGTCAGTTTCCATAAGCATTATGCTGTCTATACTCACAAGTTACTTTTAATATATATCTGCTTTCTGTACTTGTGCAGTATGTTTTATAAAGACTTAGTGGAGGGACCGATGGTGGGGCACATAATATGAAGCACAAGGACCCACACATAGATACTGGTGGGAGCCTCTGGCTCCCCACCTGCAGGTGGTTGCTTCACAAGCAGTGAAGCAGGTCTGCAGGTGTCCATATTTTCTCTCTCCCTCTGTATCTTCCCCTTCTTTCTCACTTTCTCTCTGTCCTATCAAAACAAAACAAAACAAACTAACCGAAAAGAAATTGGTCACAGGAACAGTAGATTCATAGTGCAGGCACTGAGTCCCAGTGATAACCCTGGAGGAAAAAGAAAAGACTTAAGTGGATTGCTTTTAACTTAATCAAGCCTTAAAGCCTTAAATTGTTAGAATTTGTGGCATTGATAAAACCCACTGTGGTATTATTATTATTATTATTACTATTATTATTATTATTATTATTATATGATTATTGCTATATGGATTATTGTTCCTTTTAGGTGTTTATGTACACTCCTAGTAAAGTGTAGTCATATAAATCACTAGTTAATTAATATGAGGGGGGAAAATTAATTGTATGTCTCGAAGTTTTTAAAACACAGACTGAGTCTTTTTAATATATAGGCTGTGTATTTGATATGCGGACTCTCAAAAGCCTAGACCAAGTAGATTAGAAGCAACCAATGTCACAGCTACATACAAGATACTGGGTACTATACAGCAAACCCTAACAAAAAGACTTTTCAAAGTTATCCCAATTACCAAATAATGTGATGATAACATTAACTATCCATTGTCTTTTTGAACCCTAAGACAGCAGGGACCTCACATCTCCACTATAGAGCCTATATTTCCCCCAGTCCTGGAACCTTAGGATAGGGCCCACTTTCCCGCATGCCTCTCCCAATCCATATCAAATAATATTGCATCTGCCAATCTCAACCTAATCAACACAACGATTGCCACTTCAACATGCTTCAGCTCAGACTGTGTCCAGAGACTTCACGTGTGGAATGACAACCCTTCAGCTTTATTACTTGGGTGAGACATTTCCTTTCATAGTATTCTCTAATTCCATCCCAGGTAGTTCACTTTCTAACAAAGTCACAAAACCTGGATATAGACCAGGTTGTGTAAGAGAGAGCATATGTTCACACGTATCCATAAACTAGTGTAAAATATACACCTGAAAGCAGAAGTACACTAAAGTTTGCAGTGAGTACCCCCTAACACTTCCTCTCCACTATTCCAACCTTTGGGTCCATGATTGCTCAACAATTTGTTTGGCTTTGTATGTTAACTCTCTTTCAGCCACCAGGTTCCAGATGCCATCAGGATGCCGGCCAGGCTTCCCTGGACTGAAGACCCCACCAATGTGTCCTGGAGCTCCGCTTCCCCAGAGACCCACCCTACTAGGGAAAAAGAGAGGCAGACTGGGAGTATGGACCGACCAGTCAATGTCCATGTTCAGCATGGAAGCAATTACAGAAGCCAGACCTTCCACCTTCTGCAACCCACAAGGACCCTGGGTCCATGCTCCCAGAGGATAGAGAATGGGAAAGCTATCAGGGGAAGGATGGGATATGGAGTTCTGGTGGTGGGAATTATGTGGAGTTGTACCCCTCCTACCCTATGGTTTTGTTAATTTATCCTTTCTTAAATAAAAAATAAATTAAAAAAAATTCATGGCATTGATAAAACCCACTGTGGTATTATTATTATTATATTATTATTGCTATATGGATTATTGCTCCTTTTAGTCTGCTTAAACATGAAACTCTCATCAAATTTCTATCCAAACTCCTTTAAAAGATGTTGGCAAACAGAAATCATTGAAGTTTTTTTTTATTATTTTGCTCCTGGGGAAGAAATCTAAGTAACAGAAATAATTAAATTTCACAATCCTAAAATTAAAATAGGTGAACAGTAATGTTAAATGAAGGGATCCATTATCCCTATATAGAAAAACAAAGCAAAAAAATTCTTTTAAATGAAAACTATATGTAGCATAAGATGTAATAAAAAAAGGAGAAAGTAATTTGTATTTTCATGAATAAACTCTTTTCCGAGTAACAGAGCCAAACATTAAGATACACTCTAAGATATAATCTAAAAAGATTTTTCATTCTATATTTCATATCAGAGAAGTTTTTTTCCAAAAATCTTTTATGAGAATTTAACAATTCTCCAGTGTTTAATATCTACCAAACAACTCAATACTTTTTTTTTTAATTTTATGAAATTGCCCATGAATTAGTTATATGCCACACTTACTCTCTTATCTTAGAGCAAGGGAAGTTTTCATTAATACCCTATCCTAACTAGTTCTATAGTTAATAAATACAAGTCAGAAAAGTTGACTTATACTACTGGATTTCATAAAGGAGAGGAAGCAAGAAATCATGAAAGAAAAATTTTATCTAAATATGCAGTAAGAAACTCAACAATGCATGATAAAGGTGATTTGTCAGAGTGGAGCATTTGCAGTCAGAAATCCTGTGCCAAGCAATTCCAATGACAGAATGCAAACTTGTGTTTTCTATCATCAGGAAGTTTTGCTAAAAAGAAATCTCAACACAATAAGAAGTGTCTGAATGAAGGCCAAGTAGAAAGAAAATGCACCTCTACTTTAAAGAGACCACTTCAAATACCCCAACCAACTCTGAAGTCATTTCAAAAAGTCTGACTTTATTTTAGATTTTTTTTCTTCTACACAAGTCAACAATGTGAAAAATGTTGGCTAATTTTTTCTTTAAAAAATGTTATCTTTATTTCTAAATAATATCTAAAGTAGATTTGCTTTATTCCTCTGAGAATTGGATTGTTATTGCACCAACAAATTAAATTTAAAAATCTAAGACAATTCGATCCCCATCTTTGTTTTGCATTAGCAACATGTGCCAAAGAAAAATTTGAATATAAAGTCAGGAAAAATAAACAAGACTACAAATTTACTTAGCAAAAATTTTAAGAACTATCACTTAATGTTTAGTTTAATTTTTTAGATTTAATTTTTTAATATTAATTTATTTATTCCCTTTTGTTGCCCTTGTTTTTTTATTGTTGTAGTTATTATTGTTGTAATTATTGATGTCGTCGTTGTTGGACAGGACAGAGAGAAATGGAGAGAAGAGAGGAAGACAGAAAGGGGGAGGGAAAGACAGACACCTGCAGACCTGCTTCACCGCCTGTGAAGTGACTCTCCTGCAGGTGGGAAGCCCGGGCCTCCAACTGGGATCCTCACTCCAGTCCTTGTGCTTCGCGTCACCTGCGATTAACCCGCTGCACCACCGCCCAACTCTCTAGTTTAAAAATTATGTGATGCAAGTTTTATATAAATCTTCTACCAACTGCTATCTATGTTGATGACAACTTAAAACTTTAAAAAAAAATTAGGGAGTCGGATGTGCAGCGGTTAAGCGCACATGGCACAGAGCGCAAGGACTGGCATAAGGATCCCAGTTCGAGCCCCGGCTCCCCACCTGCAGGGGAATCGCTTCACAGGTGGTGGAGCAGGTCTGCAGGTGTCTTTCTCTCCTCCTCTCTGTCTTCCCCTCCTCTCTCCATTTCTCTCTGTCTTATCCAACAACAACAACATCAATAACAACAGCAACAATAAAAAACAACAAGGGCAACAAAAGGGAAAATAAATAAATATACTAAAAATTTTATTATCTTTATTTATTGATTAGAGTCATCCAGAAATCAAGAGGATGACAGAGAGGGAGAGAGACAGTAAAACATCTGCAGCACTGCTTCACCACTTGCAAAGCTTTCCCCCTGCAGGTGGGGATCAGGGGCTCAAACCTGGGTCCTTGCGCACTCAACCAGGTGTGCCAACACCAGGCCCCAAAAGTGTTTTTTTATGACAATTTCAAAGTATTTTTTAATGCTCTTGTTTTCACGTGGTTATTTGTGAGAACACTCTAGTTTGCTTTCTGAGATAATTTTCTTTATATATATATATATTTTTTATTCCCTTTTGTTGCCCTGGTTTTATTGTTGTAGTTATTGTTGTTGTTATTGATGTTGTTGGATAGGACAGAGAGAAATGGAGAGAGGAGGAGAAGACAGAGAGGGGGAGAGAAAGATAGACACCTGCAGACTTGGTTCACTACTTGTGAAGCGACTCCCCTGCAGGAGGGGAGCAAGAGTCTCGAACTGGTTCCTTACTCTTGTGCTTTGCTCCACCTGCGCTTAAACGGCTGCTCTACCACCCAACTCCCTCTGAGGTAATTTTCTATGGAATTTTCAGAAAAAAAATTGTATGAAAAACTTACTTAACTTAATCTATAAATTTTTATACAAGCTTAGGATGATTCATATAGGATGAAAACATGTTTCCTTTTTCTCATGAACTGTACAAGTAGGATTAGTAAGAGAGAAACAAACAACATAAGTTAAAAACAAAGTGTTTTAAGCACAGAAAAAGGTACGCCAATAATTTGCAAGAAATTATGAGACTGAATGTTGAATCAGAAAAATGGGCTGAAGGAGAAGACCTAAATGAGTCTGAAAAGTTTCAGTTGGGAAAATGCCAATTCAAGCACAATACTTTGAGCAGAGGAAGATAAGTTGCAGAACACTGATGAACTCCAGACAATGGGAAGAATCTAGACTCTGGGGCAAGGAAGTAGCATAATCTATAAAACAAGGACCTGAGTTCAACTCCCTGGAATCAAGTTCCCACCTGCAGAGGGGGAGCTTCACAAGCCCTGAAGCAATCTTGGAAGTGTCTATCTTTTCTCAACCTCTCTATCCCCCATCCACTCTCAATTTCTGTCTCTATCAAAAAGAAATAAATAATAAATGTCCATCAGGAGTGGTAGATTCTTAGTGCAGTCACTAAGCCACAAGAATAACGCTGGCGGGGAAAAAATAAACAACAACACCACTAAAAACTAAAACTAAATTCTCTGGAATACAGGAATTTGAAGGGGTAGGGTAAGAAATAAAACTAGAGAAAATGGGTAAAATTAGCGGTCATATCTCTGATAAGTTGAAATGAGACAATATTGATTTGCTTTCAGTAATGTTTTTATTAATAGCTAAAATATAGGAGTATTAATGTGAAATGAGATAGAGTGAACTGAGGAAGGGAAAAACCTATGGAGGAGAGAACAATTAAAAAGTTATTGCTGTGGTTTCTGGTGGCAGTAATGAGACCCTAAGTTTAGAACAATGGAATACAAGTCATACAATATGCATCTGTTGAAGTTACCAGACTCTAAAAATGAATTTGAGTTTTGATAGGTTATTTTTTTATCCTGAAAGATAACAATTTTCCAAGATTTAAAAATTTTAGGTGTCATCTTACTCTCCTTTTAGATAATTTTTTTTAAGTTCTCAGTTTCCAACAGACTATTTATATCAGAAGTACAGCCCCAATGTGTCTTTAAGTATTCAAAACATAAGTATAATAGCTCATGATAAAAAAAATGTAGACCTTTTACTATTTATATGGATTTCTCTATTTCTACTTGGAGAGCGTGAATTGCTCTTACGATCACATCTTGTCTTTTTAAAAGAAGTCTTTTTTTTTTTTTTTTGTTCTCTCTTTGGACTGATCACAGTGTTTATGGTATATTTTTCAGAGTACCACTCAGGGAAAATCATATACTACTAGGTTCCAAGTACAGCAATTCAAGTGACATTGATTGATATGCTACATGTTGCTATAAAGAGAATACTTCTCCCTATTCAATTGTTCAAATATTGTTAATTTAAATGCTGATACAATGTGTACAAGTATCAGTATAACATGCAAGGTTTTATTGTATAATCCAATATAAAAGGACTAATACATTCATTTATTAAGTATTCATATGTGAATTCTCATTGAATTAAATCTATTTCTTTTGTTAAAATGTGACAGAAACACAGTTTCTCAGAAAATTATATTAGAAAACTGTAAGATGAGGGACCGGGTAGTGGAAAACCTGGTTAAATGAAAAAATTACACGAACCCAGGTTCAAGCCCCTATTCCCCACCATCAGGTGGACAACTTTATGAGTGGTGAAGCAGGGTTGCATGTCTCTCTCTCTCTCTCTCTCTCTATCTATCTATCTATCTATCTATCTATCTTCTCCTCCCCTCTGTTTCTTTCTGTCTCTATCTAATAATAAATGGAAATATTAAAAAAAGAAAATTTTATGTTGAGTGGTATTTTAGGCTAATTGACACAATAATCCTCACATCAACATAACTTAATAACCAACATAAGTCAATGGAACATTATATTGATCTTTAATATGCTGTAACTCCTATTTTACACATCCTATGACTATGGATTTCCTAAGTAAATTTTATATAATGAAATGTCAATCTAGACATAAAGACTCTTTGTTTTCCTTTATGAGTTGTTAATTTTCAGTAGTAATCATCTCATTTCTCTTCTAATTTGGTAAATTGTTTTTACAATATTAAAATTAATCCTTTCTTGGATGCATGATTTGTTTTCATAAATATGTATAAAACCAAGCAATTGAACATTTGAGAAACAGAACAAGCTTTTTAAAATATTTATTTATTTATTCCCTTTGGTTGCCCTTGTTGTTTTACTGTTGCAGTTATTACTGTTGTTGTTATTGATGTCGATGTTGTTGGATAGGATGTAGAGAGAGGAGGGGAAGATAGAGAGGGGGAGAGCAAGACTGACACCTGAGACCTTCTTCACCGCCTGTGAAACGACTCCCCTGCAGGTGGAGAGCCTGAGGCTCAAACCAAGATCCTTACGCTGGTCCTTGTGCTTTGTGGCACCTGCGCTTATCCCGCTGCACTACTGCCAGACTCCCTTAGAACAAGATTTTATTCTATAATTTATGTAATATTTTATTTAATTGTCAGGTAGCCTCAGAATAAAGTTGAATAGTCCTCTCTCAAGTTCAGATCTACCTAGGAGCTTTAAATGAGACATAATTTGGAAAAATTTTCTTAGTATATATAATCAAATTGAGTTCATATTGGGTTAGGATAAGCCCTTGATACCAAATGTTACATGTCTTGGTAAATAAAAGCAAATCTGAACCTAGGCACATAGAGATAAACACCATGTGGCAATGGAGGCTGAGACTGGAGTGATGTGTCTGCATATCAGGGAATGCCAAGGATTTTCAGAAAGCATCAGAAGGTAGAGAAATTCTCCTTTTGAGTCTTCAAAAACAGTGTGGTATTGCCAACACCTTGATTTCAAATTTCTGGGCTTCAGAGCTGTGAGAGGATAATTTGTGCTGTTTTGAACAATCCAATTTGTGGTTTGGTAGCTAGGAAACTAGTACATTGAAGGAGAAAGGATTTTACCTAAACTTGCTGATGAAAGTTCTGAAAAATTACGTATTTTTACTCCCATATGTGTGAGAGCACATGATGAATCTTTAATTGACAAAAGGATGGTGATCAGTATCTATGTTTTAAAAATAAAAGAAATGACGTTTTTAAAAAAACAAGTAGCCATCACTTTGGAGCACAATAAAAGATAACATGACTCACTTTAGAGTACATGATTTCCAGGTGCTCTTTGCCTTACTATTCACATGACAGGTGAAGAGTTCAATCATAGGTAGACCTAAGTCCTGAAACGAATGAAAAATATTCAGGGAAAGATACTCTCTTCCTTTTTCTCCATCTCTTTCTTTTCTCTCTCACTCTATCTTTCTCTCTTTTATTGTTTTATTGGAATGTGATGATTTACAAGTCTGTGTCACATGTGTACAGTTTTCATCTTTCTGTGATAGGTGTGAGCACACCACTCCCACCACCACCTCCACCTCCAGTCTTCCTCCACCATCATGCACTGGGTCTCTAGTACCCTCAAAAGCTTCTCTCCTCACCTCACATCCACATTCCCTTCTTCATATTGTTACCCTTGGTGCAAATGGCCACATCTAGTCTGAATTTGGACCTGCATTTTGCCTTCCCCAAAACAATCTTAAGAAAGAGAAATACATCAGCCAAGAAGACTTAACAATTATTAACATCTATGCACCCAACGAGGGACCATCTAAATACATTAAACACCTATTGAAAGAATTTCAAAAATACATCAATAGTAATACAATAATAGTGGGAGACTTCAATACCCCACTCTCACACTTAGACAGATCAACAAAGCAGAGAACCAATAAAGATACAAGAGAATTGAATGAAGAGATTGACAGACTAGACCTCTTGGACATTTTCAGACTCCTCCACCCCAAAAAACTGGAATACACCTTCTTTTCAAATCCACACAACACATACTCAAGGATAGACCACATGTTAGGCCACAAAGACAGCATCAATAAATTCAAGAGCATTGAAATCATCCCAAGTATCTTCTCAGACCACAGTGGAGTAAAACTAACTTTTAACAACAAACGGAAAATTATTAAAAGACATAGAATTTGGAAACTAAACAACATGCTCCTTAAGAACCACTGGGTCAGACACTCACTCAAACAGGAAATTCAAATGTTCCTGGAAACTAATGAAAATGAAGACACAACCTATCAAAATATTTGGGACACAGCTAAAGCAGTACTGAGAGGGAAACTTATAGCTATACAATCACATATTAAACACCAAGAAGAAGCCCAAATGAACGAACTTACTACACATCTCAAGGACTTAGAGGAAGAGGAACAAAGGAACCCTAAAGCAACCAGAAGGACAGAAATCACTAAAGTTAGAGCAGAAATAAACAACATCGAAAATAAAAGAACCATACAAAAGATCAATGAAGCCAAATGTTGGTTCTTTGAAAGATTAAACAAAATTGACAAACCCCTAGCCAGACTCACCAAACAAAAAAGAGAGAAGACTCAAATTAATAGAATTGTAAACGATACAGGAGATATCACAACTGACACCACAGAAATCCAGAGAATTCTGCGAAACTTCTATAAAGAACTATATGCCACCAAGCTAGAGAATCTGGAAGAAATGGAACAATTCCTAGAAACCTATGCACTTCCAAAACTGAACCAAGAAGAACTACAAAATCTAAATGCACCAATCACAGACAAAGAAATTGAAACCGTTATTAAGAATCTCCCCAACAACAAAAGTCCTGGACCAGATGGCTTCACAAACGAATTCTACAAAACTTTCAGGAAACAGTTAATACCCATACTTCTTAAGCTATTCCATAAGATTGAAGAAACAGGAATACTCCCTTCCACCTTCTATGAAGCCAACATCACCCTGATACCAAAAGCTGATAGGGACAGAACAAAAAAGGAAAACTACAGACCAATATCTCTGATGAACATAGATGCCAAAATATTAAACAAGATCTTGGCCAACCGGATACAGCAACACATCAAAAAGATTGTTTATCATGACCAAGTGGGATTCATCCCAGGAATGCAAGGCTGGTTCAACATCCGTAAATCAATCAATGTCATTCATCACATCAATAAAAGCAAAGCCAAAAACCACATGATTATCTCAATAGATGCAGAGAAAGCCTTTGATAAAATCCAACACCCATTCATGCTCAAAACTCTACAAAAAATGGGAATAGATGGGAAATTCCTCAAGATAGTGGAGTCTATATATAGCAAACCTACAGCCAACATCATACTCAATGGAGAGAAGCTGAAAGCATTCCCCCTCAGATCAGGGACTAGGCAGGGCTGCCCACTGTCACCGTTACTCTTCAACATAGTATTGGAAGTTCTTGCCATAGCAATCAGGCAAGAGAAAGAAATCAAAGGGATACAGATTGGAAGGGAAGAAGTCAAGCTCTCACTATTTGCAGATGATATGATAGTATACATAGAAAGACCTAAAGAATCCAGTAGAAAATTACTGGAAGTTGTTAGGCAATATAGCAAGGTATCAGGCTACAAAATCAATGTACAAAAATCAGTGGCATTTCTTTATGCAAACACTAAATCTGAAGAAGAAGACATCCAGAAATCACTCCCATTTACTGTTTCAGCAAAATCAATCAAATACCTAGGAATAAAGTTGACCAAAGAAGTGAAAGACTTGTATGCTGAAAACTATGAGTCGCTACTCAAGGAGATAGAAACTGATACCAAGAAATGGAAAGATATCCCATGCTCATGGATTGGAAGAATAAATATCATCAAAATGAACATTCTCCCCAGAGCCATATACAAATTCAATGCAATACCCATCAAAGTTCCACCAAGCTTCTTTAAGAGAATAGAACAAACACTACAATCATTTATCTGGAACCTGAAAACACCTAGAATTGCCAAAACCATCCTAAGGAAAAGAAACAGAAATGGAGGCATCACACTCCCAGACCTTAAACTATATTATAAAGCCATCATCATCAAAACAGCATGGTACTGGAACAAAAATAGGCACACAGACCAGTGGAACAGAATTGAAAGCCCAGAAGTAAATCCCAACACCTATGGGCATCTAATCTTTGATAAGGGGGCCCAAAGGATTAAATGGAAGAAGGAGGCTCTCTTCAATAAATGGTGCTGGGAAAACTGGGTTGAAACATGCAGAAGAATGAAATTGAACCACTTTATCTCACCAGAAACAAAAATCAATTCCAAATGGATCAAAGACCTAGATGTCAGACCAGAAACAATCAAATACTTAGAGGAAAACATTGGTAAAACACTTTCCCATCTACACCTCAAGGATATCTTTGATGAATCAAACCCAATTGCAAGGAAGACCAAAGCAGAAACAAACCAATGGGACTACATCAAATTGAAAAGCTTCTGCACATCCAAAGAAACTATTAAACAAACAGAGAGACCCCTCACAGAATGGGAGAAGATCTTCACATGCCAGACATCAGACAAGAAACTAATCACCAAAATATATAAAGAGCTCAGCAAACTTAGCCGCAAAAAAGCAAATGACCCCATCCAAAAATGGGCAGAGGAAATGAACAAAACATTCACCACAGAGGAGATCCAAAAGGCTAACAAACATATGAAAAACTGCTCTAGGTCACTGATTGTCAGAGAAATGCAAATTAAGACAACACTAAGATACCACCTCACTCCTGTAAGAATGGCATACATCAAAAAGGACAGCAGCAACAAATGCTGGAGAGGATGTGGGGACAGAGGAACCCTTTTACATTGCTGGTGGGAATGTAAATTGGTACAGCCTCTGTGGAGAGCAGTCTGGAAAACTCTCAGAAGGCTAGACATGGACCTTCCATATGACCCAATAATTCCTCTCCTGGGGTTATACCCCAAGGACTCCATAACACCCAACCAAAAAGAGGTGTGTACTCCTATGTTCATAGCAGCACAATTCATAATAGCTAAAACCTGGAAGCAACCCAGGTGCCCAACAACAGATGAATGGCTGAGAAAGCTGTGGTATATATACACAATGGAATACTATGCAGCTATCAAGAACAATGAACTCACCTTCTCTGACCCATCTTGGACAGAGCTAGAAGGAATTATGTTAAGTGGACTAAGTCAGAAAGTTAAAGATGAGTATGGGATGATCCCACTCATCAACAGAAGCTGACTTAGAAGATCTGAAAGGGAAACTAAAAGCAGGACCTGATCAAATTGTAAGTAGGGCACCAAAGTAAAAACCCAGTGGTGAGGGGTAGACATGTAGCTTCCTGGGCCAGTGGGGGGTGGGAATGGGCGGGAGGGATGGGTCACGGTCCTTTGGTGATGGGAATGGTGTTTATGTACACTCCTAGCAAAATGTAGACATATAAATCAGTAGTTAATTAATATGAGAGGGGGAAATCAATTGTATGTCTCAAAGGTTCTCAAAAGACAAACTGAATCTTTTTAATAGATAGGCAACGTATTTGATATGCGGACTCTCTCAAAAGCCTAGACCAAGTAGATTAGAAGCTTCCAATAGCACAGCTATATACAAGATACTGGGTACTGTACAGCAAACCATAACAAAGGGACTTTTCAAAGTTAACCCAATTAACAAATAATGTGATGATAATATTAACTATTGATTGTCTTTTTGAAGCCTAAGACAGCAGGAACCTCACATCTTCACTATAGAGCCCCTACTTCCCCCAGTCCTGGCACCCATGGATAGGGCTCACTTTCCCGTATGCTTCTCCCAATCCATACCAAATAATATTGCATCCGTCGATCACAACCTAACCAAAGCAACGATTGCCATCTCAACATGCTTCACCTCAGAGTGTATCCAGAGACTTCACGTGTGGAATGACAACCCTTCAGCTTCATTACTCGGGTGAGACCTTTCCTTTTATAGTACACTCTAATTTCATCTCAGGTAGTTCACTTTCTAACAAAGTCCCATAACCTAGACATACACCAGTTTCTGTGAGAGAGAGCTTATGTGCACACGTATCCATAAACTACTGCAAAATATATACCTGAAAGCAGGATTACACTAGAGTTTGCAGTGAGTACCTCCCCAACACTTCCTCTCCACTATTCCAATCTTGGGATCCATGTTTGCTCAACAAATTGTTTGGCTTTGTATGTTAACTCTCTTTTCAATCACCAGGTTCCAGATGCCACCAGGATGCTGGCTAGGCTTCCCTGGATTGAAGACCCCACCAATGTGTCCTGGAGCTCAGCTTCCCCAGAGACACACCTTACTAGGGAAAGAGAGAGGCAGACTGGGAGTATGGACTGACCAGTCAACGCCCATGTTCAGCGGGGAAGCAATTACAGAAGCCAGACCCTCTACCTTCTGCAACCCTCAACGACCCTGGGTCCATGCTCCCAGAGGGCTAGAGAATGGGAAGGCTATCATGGGAGAGGGTGGGTTATGGGGATTGGGTGGTGGGAATTGTGTGGAGTTGTACCCCTCCTACCTTATGCTTTTGTTCACTAATCCTTTCTTAAATTAAAAATTTAAATAAAAAAAATAAAAAAAAAAAGAAAGAGAAATACAGGGATGCAGAGTTCACATCGGCTCCTAAACTGAATATGGGCCCCAGATCACATCAAAACAATGAGGTTTACAGTTAACAATATTTACTCACCTTTCTCGTATTTGGGAACTACTCTCTTCTCTGATCCAGCTTTCTGGTCCTTTTTCCAGCGATGACATCACCTACCCAGACAATAACTTGGGTCTACCTGCATATCAGAAAAAACAAACAAAAAAATCACTAGTATAGTCATGGGCCCTTTGAAATATAACTAAAATAGGTCTACTAACTGTCTACAAAACAGAGACCTACAAATCTTCATCTGACTATTCCAACCTTTAGGTTCATGGCTAGTCAACAATTTCTTTGGCTTTGTATGTTAACTCTCTTTTCAACCACCAGGTTCCAGATGCTAGCATGATGCCAGCCAGACTTCCTTGGGCAGAGGACCCCACCAATGTGTCCTGGAACTCTGCCTCCCCAGAGCCCTGCCCCACTATGGAAAAAGAGACAGGCTGGGATGGGATTATGGATCAACCTGTAAATGCCAGTGTTCAGTGGGGAAGCAATTACAGAAGCCAGACCTTCCACCTTCTGTACCCCATAATATCCCTTGGTCCATGCTCACAGAGGGATAAAGAATAGGAAAGATATCAGGAGAAGGAATGGGATACAGAGTTCTGGTGGTGGGAATTGTGTGGAGTTGTACCCCTCATCCTATGTTTTTTTTGTCAGTGTCATATATATATATGTATATATATATGAAATAAGACCAGAGGGATTACGCTGCCCGACCTCAAGTTATGCAACAGAGCTACTATAGTCAAAGCAGTCCGGTACTGGAATCAAAATAGACACATAGACCAATGGAATAAAATAGAAGATCCAGAAATCATCCCACACAACTTCGGCCAGCTAGTTTTTGACAAGGATATTCAAACCATTAATGGCAAAAGGAGATTGTCTTCAATAAATAGTGCTGGGAAAATTGGATTGAAACATATAAGAAGATTAATTTGAACCATCACTTATAATCATGTAAAAAAAAATCCATCTCCAGGTGGATCAAGGACATGGACATTAGGCCTGAAACTATCAAATGTATGGAAGAAAATATTGGCAGGTCACTTCATGACCTAAACTTCAAAAAAGCCTTCAAGCATTAAAATTCAAAAGCAGAGAAAATAAAAGTAAAAGTAAGGCAATGGGAATACATCAAACTGAAGAGCTTTTGCACAGCAAAGGGTTCCACCTCCCAAAAAGGAAGATACCCAACAGCAAGGGAGAAGATCTTAACACAAATCAGATATATGACGAATAAATAAAATACAAAAAGAGCTCAGTAAACTCAGCACCAAAAAAAGCAAGCAACTCCATTAGAAAATGGGATCAGGACACGTACAGAAATTTTACCAAGAAAGCTATCCATAAGGCCAACAGACATATGATAAGGAATGCAAATAAAGAACAATGAGAGGGCCAGGTCGTGGCATACATATTGAGCGCACGTGTTACAATGCACAAGGACCCAGGTTTGAATCTCTGGTCCCTACCTGCAGGGTGGATGGAACCTTTGTGAGTAGTGAAACAGTGCTACAGGTATCTCTCTGGCTCTCTTTTTCTTCCCCTCTACTCTCAATTTCTGACTGTCTCTATCCAACAAATAAATTAACAAATTAAAATTTTAAATAAAAGATAATAATAAGGTACCACTTTACAATTGTGACAATGTCGTTCAACAGAAAGGGCTGAAATTCCAAGTGTTGGAGAGGATGTGGAGAAAAAGAGACACCTCTGCACTGCTGGTGGAAGTACAAAATGGTCCAGGTATTGTGAAAAGCAATTTGGAGATTTATAAGGACATTAGAACGAAGCTATCCTAAGACCCCGTAATTGCTCTTCTAAGAATTTACCCCAAAAAACAGAAACACTTATCAAGTGATATATATATATATATATATATATATATATCATGGTCATAGCAGCACAGTTTGTCATCGCCAGAACCTGAAAGCAACCCAGATGTCCAGCATCAGATCAGTGACTAAAAAAATTGTGATATATATATATATATATATATATATATATATATATATATATATATGTTGAATATTGCTCAGCTGTTAAAAATGATGAAATTTTATTTTTTGCGCTCTCTTAGTTGAAAATTGAGGACATTATGTTGAGTGAGATAAGCCAAAAAGAGAAGGTTGAGTAGCAAATGATCTCACTTATTAGCAGGACTTAGTAAAGTAGGGGCAGGAAGGGAGAACACAAAGTGAAACATGCACTGGACATGGTGTATTGCACCAACTCAAAGGACTTTGGGGAGAAAGAAAGGAGGAGGGTGGAAAGGTAGAAAACTTCAGAGGCCTAGAAATTGTATGCATTTGTAATGAAACTACGGTAAAGCATTAACACACTCAATACAAAGTAAATTAGATATAAAAAGAAATTTAGATATAAAAAAGAAAAACATTTCCTAAACTTTGTAATTTAGCAAGAGTCGTTTTAAAAATATCTTTCAATTTCTATATTTAGATAAGCCAGAGCAAAACATAGCTCACAGATTAACACAAAGAAAACTTCCAAATGGCAGAGTCAACATTTTTAACCAACATTTGAGTAAATATTTATCTAGTATGTTTATGTACCAGTTGAAATAGTAGCAAATGACTTTATCTCTAGATCAAAGTGAAAACTAGAAAGAATTATTATATGGATGCTTTTGCTTCACTGCTCTAATTTTTTTTTTTTTGTTTGTATTTTTCAGACAGAGTGAGACTGAGATAGATACAGAAAGACATCACAATACCAAAGCATCCGTGAGCATGGTGGGTTCTAGTCTAGAAACTCGTTGTGTGCATGCAAAGCAAGAACACTATTCAAGGGAGCTGTCTTGCAGTTTCTGTAAAAAGATTTCTTGTTATCATCTCTACAGACTTAGACACTTTTTATAAAAAAAGAAACTTGTAATTATCTGAATAGACACTTCAGAATAAACTAGGCCAAATTTAGGAGTTTTTAATAATATTGATATTTTCCTCTCATAGTTCTTAGATTGTTAAAAAATGAGAGATTGAACTCGTAATGCCTTCATGGAGGTACAGGATATTAATATTAATATAGCTGCTTTTTCTTCAAATCACATTTATCTTTAACTTTTTACAGCAAAATAAATAACTAAATAATAAATATTAGAACAAGAAAGAAATCTGAGCGAGCCTAAGGTTTAAAAGCTGAGATATGACGTCTCAGTTTGACAATAGATTGGAGATTTGTGTTTACATCACAAATAAAGCCAGTAATCATCATAATATCTATGACAGTCCATCTATATTCACTACTTAATACATACCTTTATTTATATGTTGAATCTTCTACACACACACACACACACACACACACACACACACACACACTGTTTTATAGAAAATTTAAAGAAGTCTTTTATAATGTCTCCTAAGAAAGCAACCTTTTTTTTTGTGACTTGTGCACTCAACCAGGTGTGCCACCACCCAGCCCCTTTCAACCGTTTTTTTGATTCTTCTTTTCTACTCTTAAGTTTATTTGAATTTTGCTGTAGGAACAATGTTTCTTTCTTTTTCTTTTTTCTTTCCTTATTTTTTTGTCATAGGTACAGAAAGAAACACAAGTGGAACGTGAACTGGAATTGGCATATTGCACCAAGTAAAAGACTCTGGGTGGGGGAGGGGGAGAGAATACATGTCCAAAAAGGATGACAGAGGACCTAGTGGGAGTTGTATTGTTATATGGAAAACTGGGAAATGTTAGGCATGTACAAACTATTGTATTTATGTCAAATTTAAAACATTAATTCCTCAATAAATAAATACAAAAAAAAAGAAAGAAATAGGGAGAAGGACACCTGTAAGCATTGTCCCACTGCTTATGTAGTTTTCCTGAAGGTGGAGAACAGGGGCTTGAGCCCAGGCCCTCTCACATAGTAATGTGTACTCTACTGGGTTTACCACCATCTGGTCCTGGGTGAGCTACCTTTTAGATTCTCACTTGTATATCTATATCTCTAATTTTGTAAATAAAAAATGGCATAATGTTTCTTTTTTATTAGTGTTGTAATATTTATTTACAAAATTACAAGATAATAAGGGTATAATTTCACACTTTTCTACCACCAGAGTCCTGTGTCTTCATTCACCTTCATCAGAAAATTCAGTAGTCTCCCCAGGTCACATAAATGGCTCATCTATCTGTCTGTCCTCTGTCTGTCTATCTATCTATCTATCTATCTATCTATCTATCTATCCATCTATCATCTATCATTTAGATGTTTCTGTATAGGCTTTTTTTGCCCATTTTTATTCACTTCTTTGGTTCTACCTTCATTTCCTTTCTAAATCACACCTATGACTATTAATACTTCGAAGTGTCCTTTCTCTGTCCTCTTCTGTCTCAGATGAGCAAAACAGTACATGGCTTCATCTAGTGTTTTTCAGATTCACTACCCTTTCAGTGGGTAGTTTCCAAACTTGGGAAAAATAACATATATGCTTATTTATGCATTAATATCACAGGAACTTCACCCACCAGGCCAACTTTTTCAGCTATAAAGTCAGGCTGAGACAGAGATAGAGTAAAAGAGACAACAGCACCAAAGTTTTCCTCAATACCGTGAGTGCCAGGCTTGAATATGTGTTGCAGACATGAAAAAGCAAGGACGTTATACAACTGAGCTATCTGGTAAGCTAAGGATAATTTATTATGTGTGCATGTTTGTTATTCTTTGCTACCAGAGTTATCACCAGGGCTTGGTGCCTGCATGTCACCACTGTTCCTGCTGACAACTTTTTCCTTCCAACTTGAGTATGCTTTTATTGATGAAATGTTCATCTAAAGCACTGTCATCACAATGGAATATTTTCATATTTCCCCAGATAGATATGAGCACCTTTCACCATAAATCAAACCATTATCTTATTCCATCCTTGGAACTTAGGTACCCAGTATCCCATTAGTGGTCCTCCTCCACACACACACCTTCTGAATTCTAAAATCTGCTGAGACAGACTAAAGTCCATTGAGTTTTCACTCCAGATTGTCCTTTGTGTTAGATTCCATTAGTGAGATCACCCAGTATTTCTTCTTTCCTGGATTACCTTACTCTTCATGATTCTCTATAGTTCCACTCATTTTATAGCAAAGAAGAATATGTAGTTGTTTCTTACAACTGTGTAGTATTTCATTGTGTATATAAATCATAACTTCTTTAACCATTCACCTGTTGTTAGATACTTGTTTTCCAGTGATGGTAATACAAAGAGCACTGCCATATATATATATACATGGATAGCAATTTCTGATATATATTTTGAATAGATGCTTACAAGAGGAATGGTGGGGTCATATGACAGGTTGATTTTTACTGCAGTAATTTTTGCATCCCCACCAACAGTGGAGAAATGTTCCCTTCTGTCCACATACTCTCTAGACCTTGCTGCTTCTGTGCTTTTTGATATATCGTTTTCTCACATGTATAAGATAGTCTTTCACTGATGTAATTTGCGTGTCTAATATAATAAGTAATTTTGAGCATTTTTCATAAGCCTGTTGTCATCTGAATATCCTCTTTGGAGAAGTGTCTGTCTAGTTTTTTCATCAGCTTTAATTGTGTTGTTTATTTATTTGTTACTGACTTTTGTGAGACATTTATATATCTTTATCATTACTTTGTCTAAAGTATAGCATGTAAATATCTTTTCTCACTTTATAGGTCATCTCTCTGTTTTAGTGGTAGTTCCTTGCGATGTGCAGAAGCTTTCAGCTTGATGTAGCCCCAGCTTGATGTAGCTTTTATTTTCCTTACTATTAGACCTGAAGCTGATATTTCCAAAAAAGACATCATGTAGTGTCCTACTGATGTGTTTTTCTATGTATTTTATGGTTTATGATATAACATCTATGTTTTTGATACATTTTTATTTTACTTTCATGTATGGTGACAAGTTGTGATTCTGTTTCATTCCTCTGCATCTAGCATCCCAGTATACTCAACATTAGTAATGTATTTTTAAAATATTATGAAATATAGATTTTATATCAACAATAGCAAATTAACAATGAAAGATTTTTTCTGTGTAAATCAAAATGAGAGTATGAAATTCACCCTAATAGCCTTGCTAGTATATGAATTAAAATATAAAATTCATGGATTAATAGAAGATGTAATATTTGATTATAATTCACATTCTTGTCCTTTTATTCTGAGTGTCAGGAAAATCCTTAAATTTTGTGTGATTTCATCTTCCTCTTTTAGAAAAGACTTTATAATAATTCCCAGCAACCTATCACAAGGTTATTGTAAGACTTATTCTAATTTCCAGTACAAAGAAAATTATTAATAAACATCTCAGAAACATTGTTGATGATGAATTTAACTGTAAAGGAATAAAATAGTTTGCAAATAATGTGTCTTTTTGTTAAGATATTTATCTTGGTTTGTTTGTTTTTTCTTGTTTGTTTAATTTTAAGGTGTTGAGCCTGATACATATATATGCTACTTTTAATTCCCTGAAGCTCTTTTTGTGTGCGTTTTTTTTATTTCAAATTTGAAGCATTAACTAAAGATTCCTGGAAATGCCACTCCATGCCTGCTTGCCCACACAGCTCTAGGGAAAAACCTGGTTTCTTTCAATTTAATTTGATACCGTATGTTCAAGTGTAGACTTTAGTGATTTATAGCTGAAGTTAATGCATCTATGTGAAGACAGGTTATTCTCTTGCCTTCAACAGTCTTTGTGCCCACACCATATTTATTTGACCTAAACACATGAAAACAGAAGTCAAAAACTGTGAAAGTGTGAAGGCTACACTGTTTGAAATCCAGCTTGACTTTCATTGGTGTTGACATACAACTCCTGGGTCAGAAGTTAAACATAACTAACATCTTTGTTTGCACAACAAACATCTTAAATATTTTTAGATAGATACAGAGATACAGAAAGGCAGAAAAAGAGTGATAGAGATCACAAGACAGAAGCTTCTTTCAATGTTGGGCAAAATGGGTATGAACCAGGGTCATGCACTTAACAAAGCAGCACCCTATTCAAGTGAGATATTATGCTGGGCCACATTCAAGAACTGTATAGTTGATTGTTTAGTCCTGTGAGAATTAGCTAGAGGTAGAACAGGTGTATTCTGTGCATAAAGTAGAGCTAGTTCATAACTAAAGAAATGCAAACTTCTACAAGATTATAAGCAAGTTTGCTTAATTTTGCCCCAGAGAGAGACACTATCTTTCAAGATAATATCTATCTATCTATCTATCTATCTATCTATCTATCTATCTATCTATCTGTCTATCTATCTATATTAAAGGTGCTTCTGCTTTAAATTCTGCTGTTGTATGCTTTTTGTGTCCAAGAATAAGTGCTCAAAAGGTATAGCTTTCTAGAATTAATACTGACACTTCAGAAAAATTTTATTACATATAAATTCTTTTACTGACCCTCTAAACTTGGGATGTTGAATAATATGCCTGATGCAATGATTCATTTCTGAAATACACCCTCCCATAATCTGAGATATACATAAATTCAGTAGCAAAGGTGACCCACAATAAAATGAAGTGATAATTGATGAACACGTATTTGCATACCTACAAATACAGTTATTGTTTAATGTTAACTATGTAAGCTTATACATGTTCCATTACAGGACAAGTCTAATTCTTTATATATTTTTATCATGTTTGAGATAGATGAAGCTATTGAGTTGCTATAGTATTTTAAAGAAAATTTTACTTCTTTTAAAAACCTGAGAGAGAGAGAGAGAGAATGATTTGGAAAGTGTAATAAAATAGACATATAACTTCCCTGCTCTGGCATAGAGTGGTGCCAGAAATTGAACATAGGGTCTCTGGAATCACAGGTATGAAAATTATATACTCTAAGATCTATCTTCCTGGTTCTAAAAAAAATCAGTTTTATTTATTTTTTTTCTTTTCATTTTATTGGATAAGGCAGAGACAAATTAAGAAAGGAGAGGAGAGATAGAGAGGGAGAAAAAAAGAGATACATCTGCAGACCTGCTTAACTGCTTGTGAAACGGTCTCCCCGCAGGTCGGGAGCAAGAACTTGAACTGGGATCCTTGTGGGAGTCTTTGCACTTCGTACTATGTGCACTTAACTTGGTGACCTACCACCTATCCCCCTCAGTTTTATTTTTAAAGAAACTTTGGAAATGGGTAACCGGTTGATGTAATGAGCTGAGGTTCAGACTAGAACAGTTCTAAATTTATTTCCAGGCAGAAAATGAGTTTCTATAAATGAAACTCCATATTTTCTCTCTGTCTGGAGAAGACTCAATTTACATGTTGCTACTTCTCATGTTTCTTATGATTGACTGATAAGAATTTCATCTGCTACTCATTTTTCTTCAGTTCTCATCAGTTGAAAATATATATATTGAAATGTGCCCCCAGGTATATCGTAATTATTTCCTCAGACCTTTTGCCTTCAGATTTCTGAACATACTCTTATTAAATAAATGTTTGTCAAAGTAATCTTACCATTCTGATTTTCCACTGCAACTTCACTAGAGAGAGCTTCTTCATTCATTAGCTTCTACCAATCATGCTGCAAGCCCTTCATTTGAAGCCTATGGTGCTTGCTTGCTCAGGGGGTAAGTCAATGAACCTACTACTAACAGACACTTTAAAGTGATTTGGCTTCCTTACTGAGTAATTTCTTTGTGTTTTTCAGAAGTAGGAAAACAGTCAGTCTAGAAGGAATTATCAGGTAGATTTAAATTTTTCACCTTTTTCCAAAGTGTCAAAAAATTTACACATTCTCCCCAAAGTTTCCTTAGCTGTGTTTTGAAGGTTGATTGTTAAAGAATAATTATTTGCTTACATTTTCTCTTTTGCTTCTATAGTCTGAACTCAGTGACACAGAACAATATCTTAAGTGGCTGCACTTTCAGGTTCATTTCACAGTGGATTGTATTTAGCAACCACTTCAATGACATTTCTAAACTTCTTCTCTATTTCTTCTCTAAATTTAGATCACACATAGACAACACAACTGGGTTCATTCCAACCTATTCCAGGAAACATGGCTCCTAAGCAAAAGTAGGCAACAAAATACATGTTTACAGTAAATGTGTATTTTTTGAATAATTTATAAACACTGTCCAAGTAGAGAGACAGAAAAACATTCTGATGAAAACAACTATTCATCAAAGAGAATTCCCTCATTCCTCTGCAATTCTCTCCAGGGGTTGTTCTGAGAACTAGATTAATTTATTTCTTGATTGTCAGATAATTCTCACAGCAAAATTGTGAGCCAGACTAAATTTCAGATTTCAAGAGTTTACAAGGAAATACTTTCCACTCAAAGAAGCAGTTGGTTATTTCTTCAATCTACTCGTTCCGCCAAGTGATTGTTGTTAACACTATGCTTGTTGAAAACACTGGTAAAACTCAGTCAAGACAACCATTTTAATAGACCACAGAGACATGTATTTTTCTGCAATTAGTCCATGGAATTTATTATTAACATTAACAATAATATATTTTATGATGAAGTAAATATTTAATGGGCTTATATATTTGGGATTTATTTTAATGTTTTACCTTTTTATCAGAATATGAAAAATGTTGAAATAATAACTAATTGTGTACCTTCAAAGTTTATTTTTTTCACTTCACTTCATGTCTTTCTTTCTTCTTTTTTTGTCACTAGGGTTGTCACTGGATCTTCATTTAAGCATGATCACCACTTTTTCCATCTGGCAAATGCTTTTTTTTTCCCTTTTTTCTAGAGGGTGAAAAAGTGGAAGTGATGGAGAGTAGGAACACCTGCAGTACTGCTCCACTGCTCATGAAGCTTCTGCCTGCGAGTGGGGAGGAAGAGCTTGAGTCCAAGTCACCATGCATGGTAATGTGTGTGCTCAAATGGGTTTGCCATTACTTGGCCCCAGATGCATTTATGTAACGTGCTAGGCTACTAAAAATATGTAGTATACACTTATATGATTATATTTATGTTATTGTGTAGTATGTTATGTTAAGTATATGCTGTAACTAACCACTGTATGAAATACTAGAAGAATAGAGGTAGTCAGAACAATTTCTGTCCTCTTGGGGGTTTTTCAACACAAGAGAAATCAACAATGAACCTACAGTGACCAAATAACATGAAGAATGTTTTCTTAGGGCTTTGAATTATTGACCTGGGGAACATAGCAGAAACAATTACAGTAGATCCTTTTTTACCCAAGATTTGCTTTCTGTAGTTTCAGTATCATGCTGTCAATTATAGTTCAAAAATATTATGTAAGATAAGATAGTGAAAATAATGAGAAAATATTCACATAACTTATTATAGTTTATCATTGTCTTATTTTAGTAATAGTTTTTGATATTACGCTCTTCCTGTATGTAAGTTATGACTAAAACTTTCTAATGAGTATGTATATGTAGGAAAACCATAGTATATGCAACTGAGAGCTATGTAACAACACTGGTCAACAATGGTTCACATAAGCAACATCAGTGTCCTACTTTCTACATCTAATTATGTCATAGCATCATTGAGTTACAGGGTTTTACACTAGCAGTAGTTTCATTCATTTCATATTTTTTTGTGGCTCTTCAAAGCTTCATTTACTCTCCTGTTTTTCTTTTTTTTTTTTCTTTTCTTTTCTTTTCTTTTTTTTTTTTTTTGTTTGTTATTTTTCCTTTGGTCCCCCTGACCTTTAAACCTACAATTTCCACTGCCAATACTAGTTAGAGGTCATGACAAATGATTGAACAAGAAACAAAATTTTAAAATGATCAATGACTACCAAAGTGAAAGATCAGTGACAGTTATTTCTTACCAATCAGGTGTATTCATTTCTTCAAATTTATGATTCTGAAGAACAAGAAAAAAATGACAAAAACTATATAAGAATGAGCTTCACAAAAAGCAAGGACGTTAACAAAGATTGTAAAATGGCCTATAATCAGATATGTTTCCAATAACTTAGATGAGGAACAGCTATAGAAGCACTATAAAGGGAGTCGGATGGTAGCATAGTGGGCTAAGCGCACGTGGCAGAAGGCACAAGGACAGGAGTAAGGATCCCAGTTTGAGTCCCAGCTCCCAAACTTCAGGGGAGTCGCCTCACAAGTGGTGAAGCAGGTCTGCAGGTATCCATCTTTGTCTCCTTGTCTCTGTCTTCCCCATCTCTCTCCGTTTCTCTCTGTCCTATCCAACAATGGCAACATTAATAATAATAATAATAATAACTACAACAATAAAACAAGGCCAACAAAGGGAATAAATAAACACTTTTTAAAAAGACGCACTGTAACAGCAGCAATAAATGCTGGAGAGGTTGTGGGGACAGAGGAACCCTTTTACATTGCTGGTGGGAATGTAAATTGGTACAGCCTCTGTGGACAGCAGTCTGGAAAACTCTCAGAAGGCTAGACATGAACCTTATATATGATGCAGTAATTAATCTCCTGGGGTTATACCCCAAGGACTGCATAACACCCAACCAAAAAGAGGTGTGTACTCCTATATTCATAGCAACACAATTCATAATAGCTAAAACCTGGAAGCAACCCAGGTGCCCAACAACAGATGAGTGGCTGAGAAAGCTGTGGTATATATATATATACACAATGGAATACTATGCAGCTATCAAGAAAAATGAACCCACCCTCTCTGACCCATCTTGGACAGAGCTAGAAGGAATTATGTTAAGTGAGCTAAGTCAAAAAGATAAAGATGAGTATGGGATGATCCCACTCATCAACAGAAGTTGAGTAAGAAGATCTGAAAGGGAAACTAAAAGCAGGACCTGATCAAATTTTAAGTAGGGCATCAAAGTAAAAACCCTGTAGTGAGGGGTAGACATGCAGCTTCCTGGGCCAGTAGGGGGTGGGAGTGGGTGGGAGGGATGGGTCACAGTCTTTTGGTGGTGTTAAGGGTGTTTATGTACACTCCTAGTAAAATGTAGTCATATAAATCACTAGTTAATTAATATGAGAGGGGGAAAATTAATTGTATGTCTCAAAGTTTTTCAAAACACAAACTGAATCTTTTCAATATATAGTCTGTGTAATTGATATGCAGACTCTCTCAAAAGCCTAGACCAAGAAGATCAGAAGCAACCAATAGCACAGCTATATACAAGATACTGGGTACTGTACAGCAAACCCTAACAAAAGGACTTTTCAAAGTTAACCCAATTATCAAATAATGTGATGATAACATTAACTATCCACTGTCTTCTTGAACCCTAAGACAGCAGGAACCTCACATCTCCACTATAGAGCTACTACTTCCCCCAGTCCCGGAACCCTTGGATAGGGCCCACTTTCCCGTATGCGTCTCCCAATCCATACCAAATAATATTGCATCCACCCATCACAACCTAACCAACGCAACAATTGCCACCTCAACATGCTTCACCTCAGATTGTGTCCAAAGACTTCACGTGTGGAATGACAACCCTTCAGCTTCATTACTCGGGTGAGGCCTTTCCTTTTATAGTACACTCTAATTTCATCTCAGGTGGTTCACCTTCTAACAAAGTCCCATAACCTAGATATACACCAGTTTCTGTGAGAGAGAGCTTATGTTCACAAGTATCCATAAACTACTGCAAAATATATACCTGAAAGCAGAAGTACACTAGAGTTTGCAGTGAGTACCTCCCTAACACTTCCTCTCCACTATTCCAAGCTTGGGATCCATGATTGCTCAACAATTTGTTTGGCTTCGTATGTTAACTCTCTTTTCAATCACCAGGTTCCAGATGCCACCAGGATGCTGGCCAGGCTTCCCTGGATTGAAGACCCCACCAATATGTCCTGGAGCTCAGCTTCCCCAGAGACACACCTTACTAGGGAAAGAGAGAGGCAGACTGGGAGTATGGACCGACCAGTCAACGCCCATGTTCAGCGGGGAAGCAATTACAGAAGCCAGACCTTCTACCTTCTGCAACCCTCAATGACCCTGGGTTCATGCTCCCAGAGGGCTAGAGAATGGGAAAGCTATCATGGGAGGGGATGGGTTAAGGAGCTTGGGTGGTGGAAATTGTGTGGAGTTGTACCCCTCCTATCTTATGTTTTTGTTCATTAATCCTTTCTTAAATAAAAAATTAAAAAAAAAAAAAGAACAATGAACCCACCTTCTCTGACCCATCTTGGACAGAGCTAGAAGGAATTATATTAAGTGAGCTAAGTCAAAAAGATAAAGAGTATGGGATGATCCCACTCATCAACAGAAGTTGAGGAAGAAGATCTGAAAGGGAAACTAAAAGCAGGACCTGATCAAATTTTAAGTAGGGCATCAAAGTAAAAACCCTGTGGTGAGGGGTAGACATGCAGCTTCCTGGGCCAGTGGGGGGTGGGAGTGGGTGGGAGGGATGGGTCTCAGTCTTTTGGTGGTGTTAAGGGTGTTTATGTACACTCCTAGTAAAATGTAGTCATATAAATCACTAGTTAATTAATGTGAGAGGGGGAAAATTAATTGTATGTCTCAAAGTTTTTCAAAACACAAACTGAATCTTTTCAATATATAGGCTGTGTAGTTGATATGCAGACTCTCTCAAAAGCCTAGACCAAGTAGATCAGAAGCAACCAATAGCACAGCTATATACAAGATACTGGGTACTGTACAGCAAACCCTAACAAAAGGACTTTTCAAAGTTAACCCAATTACCAAATAATGTGATGATAACATGAACTATCCATTGCCTTTTTGAACCCTAAGACAGCAGGAACCTCACATGTCCACTATAGAGCCACTACTTCCCCCAGTCCTGGAACCCTTGGATAGGGCTCACTTTCCCTTATGCCTCTCCCAATCCATATCAAATAATATTGCATCTGCCGATCACAACCTAGTCAACACAACGATTGCCACCTCAACATGCTTCACTTCAGACTGTGTCCAGAGACTTCACATGTGGAATGACAACCCTTCACCTTTATTACTCGGGTGAGACCTTTCCTTTCATAGTATACTCTAATTTCATCTCAGGTGGTTCACTTTCTAACAAAGTCCCAAAACCTAGATATACACCAGTTTCTGTGAGAGAGAGCATATGTTCACACGTATCCGTAAATTACTGCAAAATATATACCTGAAAGCAGAAGTACGCTAGAGTTTGCAGTGAGTACCCCTCTAACACTTCCTCTCCACTATTCCAAGCTTTGGGTGCATGATTGCTCAACAGTTTGTTTGGTTTCGTATGTTAACTCTCTTTTCAGTCACCAGGTTCCAGATGTCATCAGGATGCCGGCTTCCCTAGACTGAAGACCCCACCAAGGTGTCCTGGAGCTCCGCTTCCCCAGAGGCCCACCCTACTAGGGAAAGAGAGAGGCAGACTGGGAGTATGGACTGACCAGTCAACGCCCATGTTCAGCAGGGAAGCAATTACAGAAGCCAGACCTTCTACCTTCTGCAACCCACAATGACCCTGGGTCCATGCTCCCAGAGGGATAGAGAATGGGGAGGGGGTGGGAAATGGAGATTGGGTGGTGGGAATTGTTTGGAATTGTACCCCTCCTACCCTATGGTTTTGTTAATTAATCCTTTCTTAAATAAATACAAAAATTAAAAAATTTAAAAAAGACGCACTATATCAGTATTACTGTCATCAAATGGCAATCATAAAACAAAAAATTGTACATTATGTGATTAAAATATTATTTGTGTGTGTTTGTGTGTTTGTGTGTGTCAGAGAGAGAGAGAAATAGAACTCAACTTAGCTCTAACTTACAGTGAGTGGTGATAAGGACTGAAGCTGGGAACTCTGAGACCTCAGCCATGCAAATCCTGTGCCTTAACTGGTTGAGATATCCACCCAGCCCCATTCTATGATTTTTGCAAACAGCCAAAATCTTCTAATGATAAATTTCTCAGAATGTATCCCTAATGTTAAGAAACACATGAGGGTAGGAATTAAATAAAAGGTAGCCTTGAAATTCTAAGGAAATTTCAGTAAAAAGACAAGGAATACTTTCATGGAAAGATAAATAGAGGTAGCAGAGGTTACTAGTGATAACACATTTTGATAAAACAAACATGAGAGGTGAATGAAAAGAACTGGCAGTAGGTGGAAGTTAAAGTTACAAAACTGGAGAAAGAGTCATTTCATGAAAGGTCACAAATGTGATTTGCACTGGCATAAATTTGGGGTATATGTGAAATTATATCCCTGAGACAATAGACTTTTTTGTTATTATGCTACCAACATTTTGACACATTTATTAATCTTTAAGTAACTTCTAATAAGTGAATTAAGGAACTTACATATGGTAGAATCAAACTTTGAGAGTACCCAATTTAGAACTACTTAGTATTATTAATAACCATAAATTTGTTTATTTACTGGGCAGAGATAGAAAGAAGCTGAGATGAAAGGTAGAAATGGAAGAGAGAGAGAGAGAAAGATACCCTCAGTGCTAATTTTCCTCACAGGTGGAAATCAGGGACTTGAGTACAGACTCCTCAGAATGGTAATATTTGCACTTAGTCAGATGCACCACCACCCAACAGCAGAAATTACATATTCTAAATCTATTCTTTCTAATAAATTGAATATTTTATCATATATTAATTTTTTTAAAATAATAAGATTGTATCATATGTGTTTTATGTAGCATTTTAAAATTCTCAATATATCTACTCTTCAATAAATGCAATAAACTTACAATGGTTTTGTTCTGATCATCTTTCCTATCTATTTATTGCATGCCATTTTATTTTATTTATCTGTGACTTATACTAGGTTAAAAGATTGTATAATTATTGGGTATAGTTTTGTTTGTTTATTTGTTTTTCTTCCAGGGTTATTGTTGGAGGCTGAATGAATCCACTGTTTCCATGTTGTTGGATAGGACAGAGAGAAATTGAGAGGGGTGGGGGATATAGAGGGAGAAAGAAAGACACCCACAGACCTGCTTCACTACTTTTGAAGTGACCCCAGTGCAGATGGAGAGCTGGGGACTCAACTCCTTGTGTGGGTCCTTGCGCTTCATATTATATGCACTTGACACCACCCAGCCCCCTCCCTTGTCAGAGTTAATATCCTTTCTTTTTTTAATTACTGATTTAATAATAATTTACAAAATTATAAGATAATAAGTATGTAATCCCATACCATCCCCATCATCACAGTTCTGTTTCCCAAGTACCCCCAGTAGAAACTGCTATAGTTCTCTCAAGGTCATAGGTATGGGTTGAATATAAATTTTTTGCCCATTTTATTCACTTTCATGATCCTGTATTCCCTTCCTTTCTAACTCACACCTATACCTATTACTACTTTTGTTCTCTTCTTTTGCTTCTTCTCTTTCTGATACAAGAAATAGCACCTGACTTCCTCTGGTGTTTTCAGTTCTCTTCCTTCTCAGTGTTAGTATACTTTCTTTAACATTGAATTTTTTCCAATTGAATTATGATGCGTCCTGATATAGTTCTGGGTCAATTTTGTGTTGAATTCTCTGAGATTTTTTGGATCTTTATATCATTCCAGTTATTCATTTTGAGGAAGTACCCAGCTATTATTATTTGAGGTATGTATTATTCCCCCATTTCCCTTCATCATCTGGCTGTCCAATTATCAAAGTTTTTCTTTTCTTACATTTTATGTCATTCCGACATTTCTTTCTTTCTCTCCCCTCCTTCAATGTTATCTCTGGGACTCAGTGCCTGCACTATAAATCCACTGCTCCTGGAGACCATTTTCCCCCTTTTTTTGCCCTTGTTCTTATTGTTATTGTTGTTGCTGTTGGGTAAGACAGAGAGAAATCCAGAGAGGAGGGGCAGACAGAGAGGGTGAGGAAAAGATAGATACCTGCATATCTGCTTCACCACTTGTGAAGTGACTCCCACCCCTGCAGGTGGGGAGGCGGGAGCTTGAACCGGGATCCTTACATGGGTCCTTGCCCTTTGCCATGTGTCCTTAACCCGCTGTGCCCGACCCCCATCCCACAGGTTTCTAATGATATTTTCATTATCTCTTAACCTCATTTCTTGATCTTTTAGTTTTTTCATAGATACCCCTGCTTCACTTTCAGACTTGCCAATTCTGTCTTCAAACTGCATTGTTCTGTTTGTGAGTCCTACAAGTCTATTTATTGTTCAGCTAGTATAACCTATGCTAATCATCCATAGCTTTTAGCTCAGATATTGTAGCCTTTTGCTCAACTTCTGTGCCATTTAGCTTGTCCATTATATTGTTTTGTTTGTGATAGAAGTAGTAGCTTGGAGGATTCACAGACGCAAACAATTTCCTCAAAGGGAAGCTTTATGGAGGTGTAAGTCACTGGACAGCACGTTAATGAGGATGGCATGGCAGTAACAAGGATGGTAACACCTTAGGGTGGCTGAGAGAGGCAGATTCAACTAGAAAGTAACACGGTGGGAACTGTGTGTGGCCAGTGCTCAGCTATTGTTAGAAACACTAGGATGTTGCTTTTGCTTCTTTCCAATCATTCTCTCTGCCAGTGTCTTAAGAGAATATGCTCTGTCTTGTTTCTACTATGGGTTAGTTATGTTTGTTCTAGGATTTACTATAAATGGAAGAATAAATACTATTTTGTATAGAGAATTTTTCAATCAGCTTGTTTGGAGATTTACTTCAAAAAGTAAAGAATTTAATTGGCTTACTCTCTCATGATTTGATAGAGATTTTGTTTTGTTTTGTTTTTGCTTTTTTAGAAGAGAACACAAGGGAAAGAGAAGCAACTTTTGAAGTAGACTCTGCCTTGGGTTATGATTTCAATGTCACTATTAAAGCCTTGGGAAGGAAATAATGTTTCTCATTGAGTCTCTACAGTCTTCAGAAGACTATGTGAGTTGAAGCTGGAGAGTTCTTTGTGACAAAAGCATAAGAAGACAAAAAGGTTTGTTTTAAAACAATACTTGGTAATCTTGACTGAATGTTTAATTATATCAGTCATAAGCAGGACATACTTTAGGGACAGAGGTTTGGCTAGAATAACATGTTAGGCTTTAACACTCATTCAGTAGTGACAAGTTATGAATAGAGGGTAGATTTTGCTGGTTGAACAGTATTCTCCCTTGATGTTTGGAAGGCTGAGGTATGTACCAAGTGGGACATGATTTTTAGGATGGTACTAGTAATTCTGAGGCCTAGGCAACACAGCAGAGAAGGAGCACACTTACCTCTAGTGCTGGATACTATTTCTTTCAACTATTGCTTTGTTGGTCTTGAGAAGTTACATAATCTTTCTGGAACTATTTCTGAAGATGGAGACAATGATCACTTTCATGTCAGAATAATGTATGAGAATTGCTGACATATACATGTAAAAACAGTTATAATGACCCCTGGGACCATACTCCCAGAGGGATAGAGAATGGGAAAGCTATCGGGGGAGGGGATGGGATATGGAGTTCTGGTGGTGGGAACTGTGTGGAGTTTTACCCCTCTTATCCTATGTTTTTTTTTTGTCAGTGTTTCTTTTTTATAAATAAAAATTTAAAAAATAATACAAGGGATATAAAATTGACTTATGACATTTTCGATGGCAAGAAAAAAACAGTTATATAAGTCAATATTTTATAAATATTAGCTATGAGTATTTTTTTTACCAGAGCACTGCTCAGCTGTGGCTTATGGCAGTGCAGGGAATTAAACCTAGGACCTTGGAGCCTCAAGATGAGAGTCTCTTGGCATAACCATTATACCATCTACCCCTGCCATGAGTAATATTTTTAGTAAATTAATTCATAGCTAGGAGTAGAGTAGTATCACCAGCAATGCCAATACGCCAATTTTACATGGCATATAAACATCAAGACTTCTCTGTAAATGTAAGCATGGTTACAAAATGTTTTTATCTTTCTTCATTTTCACTCAGCTGGAGATGATAAAAAGGGTGCTGAGGACTCTGAGCATGATAATGAAGAAAGACTTAAGTTGTTGGTGAGGGTGGTGTGCATACACCTATATACAAGATAACAAATGGTATTCATGTCAACAGTGATCTTGTAAACTATTATTTTTTAAATGATCATATATATATGAAGCTATACTGGTTCATTTTCAACCTTCTCATCCTTTTGCAGTATCCTATTCAGTTGTTATGACCACACATTCTTTCTTATCACAATTTTGATTCTTAGACTTCCTTTCTTCTGAAAAATCAGCACTTTCTCAGCACCTCTGGTCATCAATTTGCATTGTCAGCATTTTTCCACTCCCAGGATCATAAAACCTGAGGGAAATGAAAAACTGTACCTTATCAGAAAAACGCAAGGACTCCTGTCATAGTTCTTCCTTTTAGTTTTGCAATTAAATCTTACCCGAGGGGAGAAGGATGTTTCACCAGAAGCAGAAACATTCTCTGTAGACATGATTGTAGTTTTCTTATGCTTCCTTAAGGCAGAAACAAGAGAAATTAAAGCAAATATTTTGAATGAATGGTAGATGCTGCTGTTTCAGAATCATTTTCTTGTCTGGATTTCTAGGGGTCTGGATTTTGAGATTCAACTTTATTGAGCCCACTTCTGATGAATTATTTTAGTTTCTCTTATTCAATGCCATTTATATAATCCTGTCACTTGTAGGTTTTGTCTGAGATTTGTATCAGCATGAAGTCTAGCAGCCTGATCATACATGTCATACATGAGGACAGAACAATTCTGTCACAGTCACACAACCTGCAGTACATGCAGTGAGTAGTAGAGAAAAGATGTTTGAGTTTCTTCTTACTTGCCCTTCCCTTTATGGGGTCACTATTAAACTGGACCAGATATAATTTCTTTTTTGATTCCTTTTGATTCAAAAGAGGCTTTATTATTATTTATTATTTATTTGATAGGCCCAAGAAAAATTTAGGAAAAGGAGGGACAGAAAGGGAGAAATACCTGCAGCTCTCCTTCAGTTTCTCCATACAGGTGGGGACCAGGGTTTTAATCTGTGTTCCTGAATTTGATGGCATGTGTGCTCAACAGAATAATCCATTACCTGCCACAGAAAAGGACCAGCGTGAGGATCCCAGTTCAAGCTTCTGGCTCCCCACCTGCAGAGGTGTTGCTTCACAAACGGTGAAGCAGGTCTGCAGGTGTCTATCCTTCTCTTCCCCTCTATGTCTTCTCCTCCTCTCTCCATTTCTGTCTGTTCTATCCAACAACAACTACATCAATAACAACAACAATAATAACTACAACAATGATAAGACAACAAGGGCAACAAAAGGGGGGGAGTCTCCAGGAGCAGTGGATTCTTGGTGCAGGCACTGAGCCCCAACAATAACCCTGGAGGCAAAAAAATAAGTCTGGGGTTGGTAGTGGGGGAGGTGTACAGATACTGATCAAAAGGATATAAAGAGACTGTATGCATGTGTCAATAATTAACCTGTGGATCATTATTTCCACAAATAAATTTATTCAGAACAGAAAAAAAAAGAGTAGCTAAGAGAAAAAAAAATCAAAATTCAATGAAGAAAAAAATTTCATGCTAATTTGACCTTGTGCTTTAATAGCTTTGATTAAAGAATTTTATACTTAGGATAAACAGTAAGTCAGATATTAATCTAATTTCCCTCTCCACCCTACTTCTTATTTATGATAGTATAAGATGACTGAAAGAAAGAAGAAAAAAAAAGACCACCAGCACTATGGATTCATAGTGCTACACTGAGCCCCAGTGATAATCCTGGTGGCAATAAAAGTTAAAAACAAAGATGATGATAGAAGAGGCCTTACAATGGAGAAGACAGTGTCTTGCAAACACTATCATGGGACATGAGAAGTTGTACCTATGTGACAACAACTATATGTAAACCATCAACCTCCTAATAAAGTTTAAAATATTACTGAACATGATAAAACAATTAACAAGTTTCAAATTAATTTTAAATTAAAAGTTAATTTAGAGGATAACCTAGTGGCATTGGATTGTTATATATGAAAACTGGAAAATGTTATGCATGTATAAACTATTGTATTTTACTATTGACTGTAAACCATTAATCCCCCAATAAAAATGTAAAAAGTTACTAAATTGCAACTTTAAATGTTTAATAAAGAATTATATATCTAGAAAGACTATATCATAAAACTATTACAATTCTAAAAATAATACTTAAGGATTAATGTCTGGAATTAAGGTTATCAAAACTTGGCTTGACCTCACTGAATAATTCCTGATCTACAATGACAAGAAAATCAAGGGTAATTCCCTTTGGCTATAAAAACTGAAGTGTATTTTGATCTGTGAGAATGATCAAGTTCTATGAAAACATTGCATTAATGACCTTCCTGAAAGGGATACTAGAGGCATCTGTCTACCATGTGGATGACATGAGTCATTTATCATAGGCACCTGTCATGCCCAAGGGAAATGAAAAAAATATTCTTTGAAGACAGTGGGAGTGACATTAAGGCAAGGGAAGTTAGTTAAGTGCAATGTTCCCCAGTGGTAGTTGAAGCTCCATGGAGCCTTGAGTCTCCCTTCAGGTGGATCATTTTAAAGTTTAAAGAAATCTGACATGCCTTAAAATGTCAAAGAAAAGAATTGCTTTCCTTCTCACTTGTCTTCTACAACATGGGATTCAAGAAAGTCCTGCGGGTGCTTGTTTTACATTGTTGTTCAGAAAATATATAATAACAAGTATGATCACTGTTGTCTTTTATCTTAACAAACAAGAAAAATAACAATATGTATCTTAAATAATTCTGAGATATCCATCTTTTCCCATTAGCCCATTTAGAAAACTTGGAGCTTTACCCTGGCTTTTTAAAGTAAATACTTTATTTTATTTTAAGAGAGAGAGAAAGGTGTGTGTGTTGGGAGCGGGAAGTAGAACCAGAGTACTACTGAGTTCTGGTCTATGGGTGATGCTAGGAACTAAACCAAGGATCTCAGAGGCCCATGGATAAGATTCTTTTGCATAACTATTAACCTATCTTCTCAGTTTCCTTTATTCTGACTTTTAAAGTATCTTGTAGAACTTAGAAAAGCTTCACAAAAGCATAAAGAAAACCAGCTATACATAATCTTACTAGTAATCTGTTAATATATTGCTTACTTTTAGTTCTAATTTTGTTAAGTTACCTACTCATATAGCCATCAATTAGTCTAAATATTGATTATGACTGTAAAAACTTTGATTTTTCCATCTAGTATTATCTACCTCCTAGACTATGTTACTAAATCTCTTTAATAAAATATATTTCAAAACTTCTGTTATCTGTTTGTTATTAAAGCAAGTAAATGACATAAAACAAAAACAAATATAAGTCACTGTGTTCATCAGCTACAAACTTCCAGACAAGGGAAATAGCTCAGTCTTAGAACATATGAATTACGTGCTCTGAGGTCCTACGTTCAATTCCACTCAGCACCATATGCCAGAGTTGAATCATGCTTTGGTCTCTCTCTCTATAATATAAATAAATAATACTTTGAAAACTCCCATACATGTTTTTTTTTATTTATTTTAATGAGAGATAAAGAGAGAAGGGAGAGTGACCAGAGCACTGCTCAACTCTGTTCTATGGTGGTGGTGGGGATTGATCCTGAGACCTTGAAGCCTCGGGCATGAGAGTCTTGTTGCATAACCATTATGCTCTCTACCCAACCCTTACATATATTGTTTAAACCCTGTCTTACCTTCATCTCCACATGAATTCCTGATACAAAGCATGAGAATTCAGTATGATTAACACTTCTTTATTCTTTCCATTCCAGCAAGTGAGAAGTGTATAGTAACTGCCGCATGCCTCTTCTTTTCATTCTGGCATTTGGGAATTTGTAATAGTATTATCAAATACACGTGGGTCAGAAAATATGACCACTTATATATACTAAATATCTGAAGACTTGAGTAGGGTAGCCAGTAACATGGTTGGTGTTAAGAAAGATTAGTCATTCATTAAACAAAAACAAACAAGATTGGAGTCGGGCAGTAGCACATCGGGTTAAGTGCATGTGGCACAAAGTGCAAGGACTGGCTAAGGATCCTGGTTCAAGCCCCGGCTCCCCACCTGTAGGGGAGTCACTTCACAGGCGGTGAAGCAGGTCTGCAGGTGTTTATCTTTCTTTCCTCCTCTCTGTCTTCCCCTCCTCTCTACATTTCTCTCTGTCCTACCTAACAACAAATACATCAATAATAATCATAACAACAATAAAAAACAAGGGCAACAAAAGGGAAAATAAATAAATATCAAAAAAATTAAAAAATAAAAAATAAACAAGTAAGCACATCAGTTTACAATGCAGACAATGAGAAGAATAAAAAAAAAATGATGAAAGGGATAAAGGATGTGGATCTTGTCCCACTTTCTCAGAATTTAAAATCCAGATTGTCAGAGGAATTCTATTAGGTTGAGAGAAACATGGAGAACTTTTGTCTTAAGAGATTTTTTGAAGAAATTGTCTCAAAGAGGCCCTCCAGCAGTAGTCTATGGAGTAAGAACATCAAAGTCAATTCAGTGGTGCAGTCAGTTATACAACAGAAAAGTCAGACTTGAAACTTCAGACATCCCCAGATCTCACTAGGGAGGTCTGGAATCATCATCATAAGCACTGATACTTTCCCATACTCCCCTAAAATTACAGAAAATAGAAGTATTGAGAAATAATGGGGTTTCTTTGAAATCTGCCATAAAGAAACGTAAATTAAGTTTGAGTATGTTCTATGAAATGGATAGGACAAGAGAGACAGAGGCAGAGAAGAACAGAAAGTGTATATTCCTTTTCCAGGGCTAGGGAGCAATAATGTACATGGTGAACATAATCAGAGAGTAAATTAATCTCGGTCAATTTCACAGAGACAGATCTAATTTTTTTTCATAGGATATATGGTGACAATCTGATTTTGGGGAATAGTAGCTGTTATATATACTGCAACCTCCCCCCCAATTTTCTTTTTCCTTTTGACACCCCCTCCAAGGAGGATACATTACTTCACTGGGCATTAAATAATCATTATAAGTGGAAGAAGGTAGAGACAGGGTGATTAAATTTTGGGATATTTAGCAAAAGACTTGAATTAACTAAAGAGATAGTTGAAATTCAGCAGAGAGTACTAGATCTAAGAGCTTGGATTCTTCAACTGTTAAGCTTGCATATGTGTAAGAGGGCTAAGAATTTAAACTTCAAAGTTGTGCATCATATTTAATAAATGTGACAAAAATAACAAAACATTATTCAACTTCACTATAAGAAAAATGCTCTAATAATTTCTGAAAGCACATTTATGCACAAATGATAACTATGTTAATATACATTTTTAGATGGAGAAGCCCTCAAATAAAGGCTATAAGAAATTTTTAAATTATTTTATTTGCGATTAAATAAAAGGTTTACTTTTAGGTGACAAGTATTATAGGTTACAAGATTGTAAGGTTACAGTTTATAGTTCCACACTGTACCCACTACCAGAGTTCTGTATCCTCACCCTCCTACCTCCTAAAGATAACTACTATAGTTGATCTGTGACCTTTTTTAAGTTTGACAGAGTTTACAAATTACTTATGAGGAGGATTGCAATAATTTTCACTATTCTAAGACTTACTTTCCTATCTATTTTTCTTTTTGACAATGTATGGTTGAAGTTGCTCATTTCTATTTACTTTACAAATGGTAACATACGCATTAGTCTAGTAAGTCTACTCAGCTCTTCATACTAATACTAGCAGTGTAGACTTCCCAGATTGTTCAATTTTCTTGGGCTATTTTTTTGACTCAGAAACTTCAGAAAGACACTTTGAGGGTGGATGATCATTTATCAAGAATAGTCTGATCATAAGTCTCTCTTTCTTTTTCATTCTTAAATTAGTAATAAAGATTGCTTATTCATATAATAGATAATTTTTCCCTGACCAATTAATGAGTTAAGTCAATTGTTTGAACGAAAAATTTGTAATCAGGCAAGCCAGATCTAGCCTGACAAAAGAGAATGAGAAAAGTTTGTGAAGTGGATGTTGACTTTAGCATTTGTTTCATATATAAAATTTCTGTAGTTCCAAAGTACAATAAGTTCTCAATTATTTGTTCTATTCTAATGCATCTAATAAACCCATTAATCTCTATGTACATTGTTCCATTGGTGACTGAAATGTTCAGAAATATGTGAGCTTTCAACACTCAATAGCCAATAAGTAAGAAATTTAATTAAAATGAAGAAATGAAATTAGTAAGACTAAAATGATAACTTAGCTAGTGCTCATAGATTTCTCATGTGAATCAACTGTATTTATTGGACCCTCATGAGTATATTAGGTTAGACTGTTAGAATGCACAGAAATAGGGGAGTCAGGGGGTAACAAAGCGGGTTATGTGCACGTGGCACCAATCACAAGGACCAGCATAAGGATACCAGTTCAAGCCCCCAGCTCCCCACCTACAGGGGAGTCGCTTCACAGCCTGTGAAGGAGGTCTGCAGGTGTCTATCTTTCTCCTCCCCTCTCTGTCTTCCCCTCCTCTCTCCATTTCTCTCTGTCCTATCCAACAACATTGACATCAATAACAACAACAATAAGATGATAAGGGCAACAAAAGGGAATAAGTAAATAAATATTTTAAAAATAATAATAATAAAAAGAATGCACAGAAATAAATGGATTACATTTGTTTTGTAAAGGAAAAACATGGATTTTGAAGATGTACAGTAAATTCTCACTTAAGAACCTCAAAGTTGCAATACTCCAGTCCTGTCGGGTAGCCCCCCTGCTCTGCTCAATTGCTGATACTATGGTCTATTTACATAAATATTGTTTTGCCTGAGACCCACCCTGCCTGCAGGGTATTGGTTAATCCCACTGGTTAGAACCTTCGCAACAGCTGCTATGGAAGCTTTCTACCTTCATACTCTTTCCTCCACCCCTCTCCTAGCCATTTCCTTTTCCCACTTGCCACTTCCAGTTAAAGATATATATAAAGGCATTGTCTCTGATCAATAAAGACACATTGAGTTCCCGCTCAGCCAGGAGTTCCTGGTCTCTCTCCCCAGTTGCTGAGTAAGCAGCAGCCCAAGTTGGCTCCAGTTCAGTTCTCTCCAACCCAGAGAGCATGTGCCCAGGAAGAAACACCCTCACGCTCGCCCTGCACCATCCAACTTTCACCTTATATTTTCCCTTTCAGGAAGGAATGAGGGGAATGGAATGGAAAGGTAGTGGGATCCTGCTGCATGACGGTAGTAAAGGACCTAGGCTGGGGGAGTGTCTTCAGACACCAGCCATGGGGAAATGAGAAGCTGTTCCTATGTGTCAGCAGCTGTACTGTAAACCATTGGCCCCCAATAAAGTATAAAAAAATTAAAAGATCCTCGATAAGTTCTTGGAGACTCTGAACACCCCTGATCCTAAAATTAAATAAAGAGCTAGGAGGATAAAAGATAAATTATTGGATTGATAGAAATTAATAATTACTAATAATTTCTATTCATTAATGTTATATAATATATTTATATATTATTATTATATTGTGTCATTTGTTCATTTGGAAATGGGTGGTACCTTTTTTACCACAAATATACTATAAGGAACTTAGTTTTAATAGAAATTATTAATGAATAGGTAATTTCTATGTATTTAATAATTCATTCTCTTTCTACATTAATTTGGCCTTTGCTTTTTGATTTGTAGTTTATTGTTATTCTAAATGAAACTCTTGCGACTTTTAAAGATATTTTATTTGGAGGCCCAGTGGTAGCACAGCAGGTTAAGTGTATGTGGCACAAAGCGCAAGGTCCTGGGTAAGGATCCTGGTTTGAGCCCCTGGCTCCCCACCTGCAAGGGGGTTGCCTCATAAGTGGTGAAGCAGGTCTGCAGGTGTTTATCTGTCTTTCTCCCTTTCTGTCTTCCCCTCCTATCTCCATTTCTCTCTATCCTATCCAACAATGATAACAGCAATAACAACAATAACAGCAACAACAACAATGATAAACAACAAGGGCAACAAAAGGGAAAAATGGCCTATATATATTATTGAATAGAGACAGAAATTGATAGTGGAGGAGGAGATAGAAAGGGAGAGAGACACTTTACCCACAGTCCTACTTCTCCACTTGTGAAGCTTTCTAACCCTGCAGGTGAAAACAGGGCCTTCAATATGGGTCCTTGAGCACGTAATGTGAGTGCATAACCAGGTGCACCACTGCCTGCCCCTTCTTGTGACTATTTATTTAGTTAGTTTTAATGATTTTTATTTATTGGATAAAGACAGCCAGAACTCAAGAGGGAAGGGGGAGGTAGGGGGAGAGAAGGAGAGACACCTGCAGCTTCACCACTCACAAAGCTTTCTTCCTGTAGGTAGGGACCCGGGACTAGAACCCAGGTCCTTGCACATTGTAACATGTGCATTCAAACAGGTGTGCCACCACCTCTTGTGACTTTTTATATAATTGTTTTTGTGTCTATAATGAGGAGGGAACTGTTAATTCCCAGTGAATGATTTATTCCCTGGTATTTATGATTATTAATCCTAGAAATATAAAACAGTATGTTTTGTCATTGACACATAATAGAAGTTTAAAATTCTTTTTATCTAATATTCTATGATAATTTTACTGTTATTAATACTATACATACTGCAGTAGTAAAATAATTTAAAAATGATTTTTATTATACTATATCTATATTTTAACTTACAGAAAAAATAAAAGCAATATAAATCTGAAGATAGCTGCATGAAAGCAAGCCCCTCTTGCTACTATGTATTTATTTATTTATAATGATTTATTATTTATTGGATAGAGACAGCCAGAACTCAAGAGAAAAGAAGGAAATAGAGAAAGAGACAAAGAGACACCTGCTGTACTGATTCACCACTCACAAAGCTTTCCCCTTGCAGGTAGGAACTGGGATCTCAAACCTAGGTCCTTGCACACTGTAACATGTGCACTCAACCAGGTGTGCCACCACCCAGCTCCTCTCTTTTGTGAGGAAAATATTCAGATTCAGATCTTCTTGACAAGAAACAAGATTACAGAGAACACAAGAAGTTTCACAGAAGGAGATGCAGGAAACTTGAAACACATGTGAACATAAAAGAATAGCTATATGCAACAAAAGAACAGCTAAGAACACTGAACAGGTGTTGTGGACTGTGACACACTCAGTTGAGCACATACATTAACATGCAGAAGAGCTGGATTTGAGTCCCTGCTCACCACCTGTAGGAGGGAAATTTCAGTAGCAGTGAAGCAAGTCTGTAGGTGTCTCTATTTCTTTCTCCCTCTGTATCTTCTCCTATCCTCTCTCTCTCTCTTTTTTCTGTTCAGTACAATACAATACAATACAATACAATACAATACAATACAATACAATACAATACAATACAATACAATGAGGAAAAATGTCCCCTGGACTGGTGCATTTTAGTGCCAGCACCAAACCCCAGCAAAAGCAATTAATTAATTGTTTTAAAAAAAGAACACTGAATAGGACAAAGGCATCCAATGCTTGTTCAGGTTTTGTTGTTGTTGTTGTTTGCTTGTTTATTTTTATGTATTTATTTGTTTTGTTTCCCATCCATCCCCATACCCTGTAGCCAGTGATTCAAGTCTTTGAGAGACTGTATCCAGAGGTAAGCTGCTTTATACCTCTGAGAACCTGACTGACAGCATTCCAGAAGTAAATTGTACTTCATATTATAGCAGGAAAATCTTTGCTATGAATTGTCTTAGACTGCTATAATCAGAAAAAATGGTCACAGCTGTCCTAGAACCAGTAGTGCTCCAGGACAAAAATAAAGGTGTACCCAACACCCTTTTTGTGAACTTCACAAACAGGCTGTCTAGAGGGAGGCCTGATTAGCCAGTAGCTTTCAGTCCCTGGAGGATATTTGGGGTAGTGAACTAAGAGTAGGACTGAGGAATGAATTCTAATGCACTACTTGTGATCACCTGAGGGTAGAGAATTAAACCTTTCAGACATAGCAGTATCCTAGTTTTGTACTTAGACTGAATCTTTAGAGAAAACAAGAACAATAGGATCTACAGATAACACAGAACAGCTCCAGTGGCAGTAGCAAAGGTGTGCATTACAAACCTGAGCAGGTATCATCCATCTAAAGAGATCACTGCTGGGAATACTGTGAAAACCAGGTTGAGTGTGGTGAGGCTTTTCCCATTGAAAACTGGGGAACTGAGGAAACAAATCTCCCTGTCAGACTCCCTCTTGTGAGGATGAGCTTGGAAGAGGCACAGACTCAGTTTTTTGCTTCCCTGTCAGTCCCTCCCTGTCTCCAGAAACCCTGCATTGATCTGCCTCCAGGGGCCAGCATTCCTTAAAACATTAAGCCAGCTCCCCTGCTTCACCCTACATTCTTTGATATGATGGTCCACCCTTTAATTATCTACATATCAATGTTCTGCTTTGTCTAACAAATGACTTAAGGTCTCCTCCCTATTTCCCTGCAGGGTATTATTAATCCTACCAGTCAAACCCCTAGCAACAGTTGCTAAGGTAGTCCCTACCTTTCCCAGCCTCCTTTTACCTTTCTCCACCCCTTTCTTAACCACGTATGGTATCATCAAGCCACTTCCGTTTCCAACTTGGGTCTTCCGTTTTTCAGCCTCCAGGAGGGTTTGTGGGCTGACCAAGAGGTGGTGCTGGCCCTTGTAGTTTTGTGCCACGTGGCTTAACCTGGTGTGCTACTGCTGGACTCTGGGGCGTTCGGATGAATAAAGATTTTAAAGACCTCGACCCATGAGCTCAGTTCCTGGGCCATCTATCTCTTGCGTCACTACCCTGACAGATCACCTGCGTTCAGGCCATTCTTACTATTGGTTCATAGTACAGTGCAAGTGTGTGTGTGTGTGTGTGTGTGTGTGTGTGTGTGTGTGTGTGGTCTTCCATTGACTGGTCCTGAACTGCAGAATAGGCCAGAGCCAATCTGGCAGGTTGTTGGTCAACCCCCAGAAGCCACCAGGAATAAGTCCTCTGGAATAATTCAGATTTTCCTTTCTGTGATTTGTCTGTTTATCCTTTTTACCTTAGTCATACTATAAAGTGAACCAATCAATCTTTGTATATTGAGAATGTATTGCTGATCAAATAAGTAATTCCCTAATTAAACCTAGATTTCATTCCTAATTTAAGTTGTTTTTTCCTAGAAGGTTTATGTAGTTATAAGTTCATTTTAGTTAATTCATCTGAATCTTTAACTTACATGATATCCGTATATTAAACACATATCTTTAACATTTAATATGTAGTCATGTATCATTTTTTAGCATACAATTATTGGAATGTTGAAAAAAGCTGTGATGCATTTTTGCATAGAAAAACACAGAAAAAATACATCATGATTATTTTGACAGCCCAATACATTGGCCTCATTTATTACCTAGATGAGAAAACTGACATTGACCAATAATAATTTATGTTATTAAAGTAGGCTATTACTTCACCTGCAGAATTAACTTTATTCATTTTATTCTTTTACTCACCTCTCATCACTACCTCTTTTCTTATCATGGAAGTCTGAAGTTTTATCACACTGTTCTCTATATTTAGTTTGTGGCCCAAATCTTCACATTAATAAAGCCCTTCCTAAGTTAAATCTTCTACTGTGAACAATGGTTCTCAAATTGGCAGTGATCATAATTACCCACCTCCCTGCAAACCTACACAAGTTTCTGTTGTTAAACCTCAATTGCTTGGTCCCATACCCAGAATTTGAGTTTGTACAGTCAATAATATATATTTCAAAACTGGCAAATGATAGTGATATTGCTATTTGGACATTATACTTTGTGAATGATTTACTAAGAAAAATGGTCCTTAACTTCAGTCACTTATAGAACTATTAAAATATTTGAACATCTAGTCTGATCCCTAGATTAATTAAATTATCATGTTATTTAGATAGTGATTTCTTGGCATTATCTGAAAGACCTCATCCATAGACATCTCTTATGATATGAAAAGATGATGAATGCCTTAATTATTTCAACTTTTAGGAAAAAGTTTTATAATTAGTTATTTTGAACACCATTGCCTTTTCCATTCCTGTTCTTCATATTTATTGTTTCTAAATTCAGAGTTTCCTAGCAGCTTCATTTGAAGCAACAGCTCACACCTTTTTTTTTTAATTCTCCTGTAACTCTTTTAGAATTTGTAGTTCTCTGCTCTAGTTTCAGCTTCAATATGAATGCAGCTGGTATTTTTAAATGAATATTCATTATTTATCCACTTAGATCTGAAGGAAAAATTATAATAAAGTCTACTAGTCAGATAGCTGCCTGAGTAGGTACCATTATTGTTGTCTCTCTATAGATAAACTTAATTTCCGAAGAATCAGTAGTATGTTTATGACCTACCAGGAGTAATATTATGAGTCCCAGTTAGAGATCCAAACAGTGTGGGTTTCAATCCATTGAACTATCCAAGTAAACCCGGGCTTGTTGCTTACATGAACTGGAAGAACGATCTACTCTTAGGTGAATTTATTTACTTACTGGGTGGCAGACCAATAGCTGAAAAACAACCCTCTACATTCTAAGCAAGAAGATATCCCCGTAGTAGATTTACTCAATGAAGTCTGTGGGGGTGATGGGAGTGAGGAGATGGTTGTCTCTTCTTCAAATGTTGTTAAATGAGAAAATATATAATTTTAACCTGCCATATTTTAATTTCATTGGAATTTGTTAATACTTATGTAGGATCTATTGTGGTATATAGTTAAAATTGCTATATCTATATCATAAACAATGAGGGTTACTGCTATTCCAAAATATCTTAAATTATAAACATCTCTTCTGTTTCCAGGGAGATGAACTGACAATGGCATACCAATGTGACAAGCAAAGTTTTTCTGGTGTTTAAAATAAATACTTTACAAAATAATTTCTAGTCAAGAGAGTACAGCTAAGCATATTCACCTATTTATAGATATATCCTGTGGCTATGAGTTGAGTGAGTGTGTGTGTGTGTGTGTGTGTGTGTGTGTGTGTGTGTGTGTGTGTGTGTGACAGAGAGAGAGAGAGGGAGAGAGAGAGAGAGAAAGGAGAGAGAATTCATTAATGCCTGAGTAGGTGGGAAACTTAGAAAACAATTTCAAATACAACTGTCTTAATATCTTTCAAAGTTATAACATGCTCAGATAAATGTGGCATGCAGTTCTGACTTCTAAGGACAGTTGTCTTTTGAATTCTGCATATATTTTCTGTAATTTTTAGAGTAGGGAATACATTTATACAATGACAAAAAACATTTCCTTTGGAAAATTTGAAATCCCGCATTCATTTTAAGTCTTTTCCTCAATATAAATAATGAACTGATATTATATACAATTCTGGGGTTAGAACAAGATTAATATTTAAAATATCTCCTTTATAAATGTTGATATGTTTAGTTGTTGAAACTTTGGGTTCACCTATGCTTCATTTCCATTAAACAATAGTTGTATAAATAAAATCATAATGTCTTTATTTGGATTCCTGGAAATTAGACTTGGAGCTATGCAAGCAGTAAGTTTATTGAGTAAGTTCTCTCAGGAACATCACTTGTGAAGTAGTGAGAAAAGCAGAAAGTACAGAGGGAGAAGATGAACTGTGATACCACAGGCTTAGCCAAGTTCACAGAATGTGCTAGATCTTATCAAGTTGTCAATAAGAACAAAACATCCAGGCCTATGTATAAATGTATTCTAAAATTATGTGTGCCTTCTCTTCATTCATCAAAATAGCACCAAAGGTAGGGACTGTCCCAGGCTCCAAAGGCAAGCTGGGTCACCCTTCCCTGCCACTCGAGAAAGACTGGTCTTGAAATGAGTGCAGCCTGCAATGTTCCCAGTTGTGGCCATGAACTGTGAGCTCAGATCAATATGGATTTAAAGGTTACATAGACTCTTATGCTAAATATATATAGATACATATGTTCTAGATCAGGTGGATGAGGTAAACAGTTCATTTTACTCATAGATTTTTTTTTTCTTGAATGGTAGCTACTCTCTGCCTTAATCTAATTTTCTAGCCATTTTCTCTGCCCTGACACCATGTTCTCAGACAGTAGTTTTGTCCAACTGCGTATTATCTATTGAACTCAAGCAAAAAACTGATAGTCTTGGGCCCCTAGAAAAAAAGCCTAAAATAGACTTCCTAGCTTCCTTCCACCCTAAAGTTCCTAATCCCTAATCTCACCTGCTCTTTTCCTACTTTTAGTTTCCTGTTCATTTACCAATTTCCCACTTTATATCTTGCCACCTTTCAGCCACCAATTTGCAGACACAACCATAATTCCATCCTGATTTCTCTGGGCAGACAACCTCACCAATGTGTCTTGGAACCTCCCCTCTCCAGAGATCTACCCTACTATTCTAGCAGGAAAGACTTTGCTATGAATTGTCTTAGACTGCTATAATCAGAAAAAAATGGTCACAGCTGTCCTAGAACCAACAGTGCTCCAGGACAAAAATAAAGGTGTACCCAACACACCTTTTGTGAACTTCCGCAAACAGGCTGGAAGCAGGCTCAGGAATATATCAACCTGCCAATGCCCATGTCCAACAGAGAAGTAATTACAAATCTAGAATGCCTACGTTCTGTATCCCAGAAATAGTGTTGATCCATACTTCCAGTAGGGGAGGAATGATAGGAGGACTAGGATAAGAGGACTTTGAACTCCAACACTAACAGGACCCATGGAGAGCAGACGAAAAAGAGAGGGATATTTCAATGTAGTAATAGGGTTATGTGTAGTTTAGAAATAAAGAGAAGATAAGACCTTTTAAAAAAAGGGCCAGGGCTCATGAGATAGGGCAATGTAAATGTATCCATAATTTAGGGGAAAATACATCCCTTAAAGAAAAGTGCACAATAATTTGAAGTGAGTCAAAAAATAAAGTAGAAAGAACTAAAAAGACACCTTAAAGTACCTAATGAAATAGTTTCTACTTAGACCTAGATACCTTCCTCGCCTATTTCCTATTACATGTCTCCCAATCACTCCAAAGTTAACCGGGTCAAACCCAATCACTCCAAAGCTAACCGGGTCAAAGTATGGACTTACAAAAGCTGAATAGGGTTAAGAGAATGCCATACTTTAATGAAGACTCTTTAGTCACAACCAGACCACCCCATTACCTGGGGCCCTAGTCAGGCAGCCCTGGGGTTCCCACACAGATATGATGGGCCTAAACCTCTAACAAATCCCTCTCACCACTGTCACTGGTCATCTCTTTCAGGAACAACATAATGGAACATTTTGTGGGCCCTTATAGGATCTTGCCCTCAATGTGGATCAATAATGGAAAGGAATGTTCCTCTCTCCAAAGGGATGTTGGACAACATAATCTACCTACTACCCTAGGATGATGGATCCTGAAATTAGTACAGCCTGGAATGTTCCTAACTGTGACCACAGATTGTGAGCCCAGACCTTACAGAGGTTACATAGGCTCCTGTACTGAATATGGCCCCATACAAAGAATATTTATCTACTTTCCCCATATTTGGGAGCTACTTTCTTCCCTGATCCAGCTTTCTAGTCCTTTTTCCAACTATGACACCATCTCCTCAGACAATAACCTGGGTCCACCTGCATATTAGATGTCAGGCTCAGGCAAAAACTAATAATGTCATGGGCCCTCTGGAATAAACCTAAAATAGACCTACTAGCTGTTTCCAATCATCATCTGCAGTATTCATTGATGCCTTCAGGTTCAAGATTAGCCAACAATTTGTTCTGCATTGTATCTTAACTCTTTTTCAGCCAACAGGTACCAGATGATACCAAGATGCCAGCTGGACTTCCTTGGACATGGGACCCTACCATGTATGTGTCTTGGAGCCCTACCTCCCCAGATTCTTGCCCCACTAGGAACAGAGAGACAGGCTGGAAGTATGAATCAACCTGCCAACACTCATGTTCAGCAGAGAAGCAGTTATAGAAGCCAGACCTTCTACCTTCTGCACCCCACAATGATCCTGGGTCCATACTCCCAGAGGGATAAAGGATAGGGAAGCTCTCAAGGGAGGGAATTGGATATGGAGCTCTGGGGGTGGGCAATGTATGGAAATGTACCTTTCTTAACCTTGTCAATGTTTCCATTTTATTATGTGTGTGTATACAACCCATAATACTGTACTGACTAATAAAGCTTTGATTGATTAAAATAAGAGCAATTCTGTACAAAGTAGACACTTAAATAATAATTAGCCCATATTTGAAAACTTCCTAGGAAAATTGCTTAGCTTACAGCAAAGGGGTTGGAGAGTCAGAACTCTGGTGGTAGGAACAGTATGGAATTATACCCCTGTTGACATGTAATTTTGTAGATCAATATTAAATAACTACTAAAAAATAAATAAAATTATGTGTACATAGATATTTTTCTGAACAAACACAAAGAAAAAGTCAACAAGTAAGCTGGATTTTTTAAATTATTAGTGATTAATATTGATTTACCAAATTATAAGCTAACAGGGGTATAACTGTACACCTTACCCACCATGAGAGTTCTATGTCCTCTTTCCCTCGATTAGAAACTGTATTAGTTCTTCCAAGATCATAAATACAGGTTGACTATTATTTCTACAACTAACTGTATTTATATATAGATATATTTGACCATTTTTTTCTATGGTCCTGCCTTTCAGATGGTTTTTATAATGAGGTAAAAAAAAAAAAAGAATAAATATACTCCCTGAGTAGGAAACGTGCATGAATGTGTGAAATTTACTTAACATATGTAGATTTTTTCACAGTATATGTTTGCAGAAGGATTTTCCGATTACTTCTATAATAGCTTTACTTATATTAAGTTTGAGTAGAAAAATATATGCTTATATCTAGAATCCAACACTGCCTGGTAAATCTTTACCACCCACAAAACTCATTGTCTCTTGATAGGAGAAACTATTGTAGTAACCTAACCTGGTTTCTCTACTTTGATTCTCATATAGTTTGATATAGCACATTAATTTTTGCAGTGCTTTTTAAATGTTTGCAATGTGCTGTAATTAATTTCCCAAAAACATTTCTTGGGAGTCAGGCAGTAGCGCAGCGGGTTAAATACACATGGCGTGAAGTGCAAGGACCCAGGTAAGGATCCTGGTTCAAGCCTCTGGCTCCCCACCAGCAGGGGAGTTTATTCACAGGCAGTGAAGCAGGTCTGCAGGTGTCTTTCTCTCCCCCTCTGTCTTCCTCTCTTCTCTCCATTTCTCTGGGTCCTATCCAAAAACAATGACATCAGTAACAACAACAATAATAACTACAACAATAAAACAACAAGGGCAACCAAAGGGAATAAATAAATATATTTTTTAATTTAACAACAACAACAAAAAAAACATTTCCTGACTTCCCATCTCATTCAAGATAAAATCAGAAGCATTACAATGTTCTCCAGAGCCCTATATAATATAACCACTGGCCTCTTCTACTTTGCCATCACTTGCTCTGCTCCATACATACTAGTATTGATACTTGTTGAACATACCATATTTAAGGCACTTTGCATTTTCATATCTCTCTCTCTTTCTCCAGATACTTGCATAACTTGCTTCTTAACTTTCCTTAGCTATTTACTCATAAATATTTCCTGGAAATTCAACATTAAATTTAAATTTAGGGGGTCGGCCGTTACGGACCACAGAGGGTTAACCGCACATGACACGGTTATGTAACCACAGAGGGTTAACAGCACATGACACGAAGCGCTAGGACCTGCACAGGGATCCCCATTCTAGTCCCAACCACCCATCCTGCTCCCCACCTGCAGGGGACTTGCTTCACAAGCGGTGAAGTAGGTCTGCGGGTGTCTTTCTTTCCCCCTTCTCTGTCTTCCCCTCCTCTCTCCATTTCTCTCTGTCCTATCCAACAACAATAATAATAATAACAAGGGTGATAAACAACAAGGTTAACAAAGGGGAAAAAATAACCTCCAGGAGCAGGAGCAGTGGATTTGTAGTGCAGGCACCGGACCCCAGGAGGCAAAAAAAAAAAAAGAAAAGAAAGACATTCATTTAAAATTTAAATTAAATTAAATTTAGCCATCTTTTGTCTCATTTCCCTAAATTATTTTATTGGGAAAGACAATGTTTTATAATACACATGGGTGCAATTTCTCTTTACACTGTGACAAATATCTGAACACCATCCTCCCCCCAACTTAGGTCCCTCTCTACTCTCAGCATATGCATCCCTAGTATTCTCTGTATACCCTCTCATCCCCTCCTCTCCAGAGTCCTTTGCTTTGGTACAATACACTACACTCAGTCAGCAATCCTTTTTTACTCTAACAAATCTGGCTTTATACTTGACTCTTATCTTTATTTGGCAAGGTATAAAATTTGCTTATTTCCTTACTCGTTGTCTATGTCTTGTGCTATAATAAAAATTCGACAAGCCTGAGATTCTTGTCTTTATTTAATCCTCTAGTAAAAGTGCCAAAATCTAACAATTACTATAGGCATCCAGTAAATTTCTACAGAATAATAAAAAGTAAAGATAGCAAAATGAATATATGTCTACAACTGGCCCATGGTAGTAAATTGCTATAATACATAGCTAACAGTGGAAAGTAATTTCAATAAGGCATGTCTCCTCTATTTTCTCCAGAGATTTTAGTTTTCAGAGCAGGAAGAGACTTTCTTGAATTAGTGTTAATTATACTCTAGGCTTCTTATGTGAGTTTATAAGAAGGCTTATGGGAGAGATAGTGCCCCAGAATCATGAAATCTTTGTGGCTAAAGACTTTTGAATTCAGGAGACAATGCTATCCATGGATATCAAAAGTAAAGTTGGAGCTAGTGAGAATAATAAAATTGTATAGCAGCTATTAAGAAACTATATCTGATTATTCCATCTGAACTACTTCCTAATTTTTGTTTTAAAATATAACTAGAAATTTTAAGATCAGCAGAAAAAAAGATTAGTTCTAGGACAAACTAAGAGTCTGCTGTCCATGAACTACTCTCTATATTTGCAGTATTAGTATAGGGAGAAAAAATAATAAGTATTATGGAAACAGTAACAGAAAAGTTTTTCAATGTCAACTTGTTTTCTAAAGGGATGTTAAATGTGGTTCTTAGTTTTATTTATTTATTTATTTATTTATTTATTTATTTATAAAAAGGTATCACTAACAAAACCATAGATTAAGAGAGATACAACTCCACACAATTTCCACCCCCAGAACTCCATATCTCATCCCCTCCCTTGATAGCTTTCCTATTCTTTAACCCTCTGGGAGTATGGACCCAAGGTCATTGAGGGAAGCAGAAGGTTGAAAGTCTGGTTTCTGTAATTGCTTCCCCGCTGAACATGGGCATTGACAGGTATATTCATACTCCCAGCCTGTCTCTCTCTTTCCTTAGTGGGGTGGGGTTCTGGGGAATATGAGCTCCAGGACACATTGATGGGTTTGTCTGTCCAGGGAAGTCTGGTTGGCATCATGCTAGCATTTGGAATCTGGTGGGTGAAAAGAGAGTTAACATATAAAGCCAAATAAATTGTTGACTACTCATGAACCTAAAGGCTGGAGTAGTGCAGATGAAGAGTTGGGGGGAGGAGGTCTCTGTTCTATAGATAGATAATAGGCCTATTTTAGTTATATTCCAAAAGGCTTGTGGGTATACTAGTTTTTTGTTGTTTTTATTTTTTTCCCTGAGCCTGAAATCTGATATGCAGGTGGATCCTAGTTATTGTCTGGGGAGATGATGTCATGGCTGGAAATAGGCTCCTAAGCGGAATATAGGCTCAAGATCAGATCAAATCTATGGGGTTTACAGTCAACAATATTTATACATCTTTCCCATATTTGGGAGCTACTCTCTTCCCAGATACAGCTTTCTGGTTCTTAGTTTTATTAAAAGTTTCCTTATTCTAACATCATTGAATGTCAAATGCAAAATATTGTGTTTTTTTATGTGACATCTGGCAATTTCATAAATCTGTGAGGATCTGTGCTGTCAAATGTCAGCTCATCCCCTCTAAGGATTCTAGGACTAGTGCAACATCAGAAAGTTTATGTCTAACTACTGTGAGGCCACTTGAGGCATGGTGGAAAACTGACTGAGAACAAAGAGCATGGGTTTTGACTGCATAAGGCACATGTAAGCACTAACTTCTTCGTGTATTATCTGTTACACCATTATAGCTACAATCACCTCAGGACTCCTACCTAACCTATGAGAAAATCTGAGACAACCGTCAAGAGCACTGCAGGCATTACCCAGTCTGTGGTCTCTTCAAGATCACTATGGATGCTCTTCTAAAGCTATCCAATATAGCAAGATCCCCCTGCCAGTTTGAGCAGACAACAAAACATAAGAGATGGCTTATAGCACAGTTTTTCTCCATCCTGAATACTAAATATGGAACATGCTGCTTATTTTCTTTGCTTTCAGCAAAGCCTCAGAAAAACGAGATAGCTTGAGACCCATTAGAATGCAGGTAGTATTGAATGCTAAGTACCTTATCACTGTGGCTAAAAACACAGAAGCAAAATCATGATTTATACATTTCCCTGTATTCTTCAACTGCAGGATTTTTAAAGTTTGGGGACTCTGCATAAATTCAATTTGGGTAATTACTGATACAAACACAGTATTCAGGTATCCCCATAAAGTTCAGCTGTATTGACAAAGTTAAAAAAAAAAAAAGGTTAATAAAGGGATAAGAAGACTGAGAAAGCAAGTAATATGAGGTCAGTCCTTCCAGTACTTTCAAGAAGAAAAAAGTATGTGAAGGCCAATAACAAGTGACTTGTGGCGGCTTAAGCATCTGTATGTCCTGTGGGCTGCAGGCAACCCAAAAGGATAGTGGAGTCCACCATGTCAAGTCATTGGCTTTTTATAACCTTCTAAACATAATCTTTGTATATAAACAGACATTCATTAATCAGAACCTAAAACACGCAATTGCTCTTTTATTCTGTTCAGCCATCACAGGATTTATAATTTCTCTGGAGAATGTCGGTATGTCCCAGAGGAATGTAAGTATTTTACCTACTCTCATGGCTCTGCCAGCATAATTCCCAAATCATAGAGTTAGAGATGATTTTCTTACATTCTGCTTTTGTTGTTGTTGTTCTGTACATATTTTTCCATCAAATAAACTAAATGATAGATGACAAAAGATGTTACTTTTAAGCATTTAAGTAATAAGCAATAGTAAGGGTGTAATAAGTAATAATAACAATGAGGATTTAATTTATCCCCTTGTCAGATCACCTTTCTCTGTTCCGGTAAGCCTCAGACTGTGCATAGAAATTATAAAATCAGGGGGTTGGCCGGTAGCACAGAGGGTTAAGAGCACGTGGCACAAAGGGCAAGGAACGGTGGAAGGATCCCAGTTTGAGCCCCAGCTCCCCAGCTGCATGGGAGTCACTTCACATGCCGTGAGGCAGATCTGCCCTTGTCTGTCTTTCTCTACCCCTCTCTGTCTTCCCCTCCTCTCTCGATTTCTCTCTGTCCTATCCAACAACAAACAACAACAACAATAACCACAACAAGGCTACAACAACAAGGGTAACAAAGGGGGGGGGGGAAGGCCTCCAGGAGCAGTGGATTCATGGTGCAGGCACTGAGCCCCAGCAATAACCCTTGAAACAAACAAAAAAAAGAAATCTGTTCTTTCTCTCTATCTTATAACCTACATATATTAGAACATCATAGCCTATAACATCCTTTCTTTTTCCTTAGCCATAGTACCTCAAAATTGGGATAATCAGATATCCTAGTGGTACAAAGATTATAAAGACAGAAAAAAATATATATATAGTCAACTCATATCTATGACATTATGAGAAATATGGAACTATGATAATTACTACTGGAGATGGTTGGGAGCACAGAAGGTTAGTGGTGGACTTGATGTAGAATTGCATCGATAATCTTGTAAATAAATATTAAATAACTTAAAAACCTTTGATAAGGAAAAAGAAAAAATATTTCACATATCCTATGTGCTTTTGAATAAAAGAAGAAAATATTGTGAGAACATGGAAGTTGTGTGGGTTAGATAAGACTAAAGCAAAGCCCTACTAGAAGGGGCTACTGTTCATGTGACTCTTTAAATGTGTAGAAGGTGAAGGGCATAGGATATTGGTGATGACTGTAGTGTGGCACTATACCTCTTATAATCTTATAATTTTATAAATATCAAATTGCTAATAAAATGTTATTTAAAAATCAATTAAATATCACAAACTAAAAATGAAAGTGATTTACAGCAACTTTTTGAGATCACCAACATTTTTTCTTCCTAGACCACTAAATGTTTAGATAAAATATAATTTCTTTTTTAGGATGTCTCAATGTAGCTGTTGATGAAAATACACTGTAAAGGACACAAAGAAAATTTCATGAAAATGAAAAGAAGTTATTCTGTAAAACATTTTTTGTACTATTGTATAAAAGCATCTTACACACAATCCTGCTTTGGGATTGTTCAGAGGTCAAAAGGTAAAAGTTGTATCTGTATTTGTGTGACTTGGGAATGTTAGTTGTGTTGAAACATCATTTGACAAGGAGATAACAACTTACATTAAGAAAGTGAGAACATCTCTTGGAAGACTGGCAGGAATGGTAATGGAGCACTGTGCTGTGCAGATGAAAATCAACACTTCAAAGTGATAATGGTATTGAATTCTCTTTGGAGACAGAGTGAAATTCTTGGTAAATTGTAATTGCACTAGTTTTGACTTTTGTCTGAATTCAAATGGTAGGACAGAAAATCTGAGAGAAGATATTGTACAATTGAAGATCTCACTGAAGAAAATAGAATTTCTATTTTTTGAACACAAGTCATATGCATTTTTAATTCTTGTTTTTTATTGCTGTAATTCCCTTTCTAGGGAATTATTTTCCAGTTACCCTCCCATGAAAATACCATTCACTCTAAGAATCAATGACAGTTACATATTATATTCTGTATACCATGGTTAGATTCATTTTAAATAAATGTATTCACCTCAATCCTGGTTAATACACTCTAAGGTAAAAACTATTATTATGCTTTAAATATTTTTATTCATTTTTTATTTTTTAATCAAAAGACTCTCCAGCTCTAGCTTATGATTATACCTAGGACTAAACTATAACATTGGGGTCTCAGGCATGGAAGTCTTTTTTGTATAACTACTGTGATATATATCCTTTGCCTTATTATTTTTAATTTGTTAAAAAGGCAAAATGGAAATTTAGCAAATTATCCAAGGTTATTCAGTTAGTAAATTAATTTTAAATGTTAATATAAGCTTTCTAACTACAACTGACATGTTCTTAAATATTATTTTACGCTATAGTAAGTCAAATGCAAGTTCTGTATAAATCAAATATAAACCCAAATGTAAGTCGTTTAGTAAGTCAAATACTGCCATGTTTCATAGAGCCTTCATGTTGATTCCTGTGCCTAACAACATGCTTTCTTTTGATTCCACCTGTAAGTATTATTTGTAATTTTTATTATAGTGTCTGACCTTATACTACCCTACATATTTATCTATGACATTTATTATATGGAGCTATTTCCCTACACAGTTATAAATCCTTTAAAAGCACTTTATGGATATTATGGATTTAATGTATGGTAGTGCCATTGTTTAAAAAAATTTTTTTTCTGTTTGCTCTGATATATTGCCAGTATTATAGTGTTGTTCTTGTTTATAAGAGGTCTTTTAGAACCTCTTTCAGGGCCGATTTGGTGATGGTAGCCTCCTTTAACTGTTGTTTGTCTAAGAAGGTTTTGATCCCTCCATCTAGTTTGAATGAAAGTCTAGCAGGATATATTATCCTTGGTTGAAACCCTTTTTCATTCAGGGCTCGATAGATAGCTTGCCATTCTCTTCTGGATTTTAGAGTTTGAGTGGAGAAGTCTGCAGATAATCTTATGGGTTTTCCCTTGTATGTGACTTTTTGTTTCTCTCTTGCAGCATTTAGGATCCTTTCTTTATCCTTACTTCTTCTCATTGTGACTATGATGTGTCTTGGTGTTTTCAGGTCTGGGTTGATTCTGTTTGGTACTCTCTGGGCCTCTTGAATCTTGATGTCCTTTCTGTTATTCTGGGATTTTCTTCTATTATTTCCTCTAGAATGTTTGCTTCCCCTTCCTCTTTCTTCCTCTGGCAGGCCAATTATACGAATGTTACTTCTTTTGAGATCATCCCATATGTCTCTGTTGTTGTTTTCAGTGTCTCTCAATCTCTTTTTAAGCTCTTTCTCCTCTTTCTTAGTTTTCTCTAACTCATCCTCTGTCTGACTAATTCTGTTTTCTGCTTCTGTTAGTCTGCTTTCCCTTGCCTCAGCTTCTTTCTTCATTACAGCTATTTCAGCTTTCAGTTCTCTAATTGCCTCAAGATAATCAGTATTTTCCTTGGGGGTCTCAACTGTTGTTTCCCTAATACTGCCATTCCTTTCCTCCAATGTTGTTTTCATTTCTGTGATTAATAAGTTTATTATTGCTTGCATACTTTTCTTATCTATGGTTACGTCTGGCTGATTTGTAGTTTCTTCTGGGCTCTTATCTTCATTCATTGGAGTAGCAGTTTTATTTGTTTTTGATCTACCCATTTTTTTTATTTATGTGTTTCTTTTTTTATGCTCTGTTGTTCCTCAGTTGTTGTGTCTTGAGCACAAGCAACACTGTACTAAATACCTTTATGACAATTGCACTCACCAACCTCTGGAATTACAGTAGCTACTGAAGCAAGTATTGAAGCATTTTAATCACTACCAGTTAGCCAAACAATGTCTCCAGTCAGTGAAAAAATAGTAACCAAATCCCAGTGAAGAAGAAAGAGAAAAGAAAGAAGGGATAGCAAGAATAGACAGTTATGTAAATCTACTATCCACTGTATATTCTAGGGGTAACAAGAGGGGAAAGGGAAGTAGAGCAGAGATACACACATAGAGAGTCCACTCTGAGTCAGATTTCTTCCCCAAAATAATTCACAAATTCAGAAAGTCAAAGAAGAAGGAAGGAAGAAATGTATGACAAGATTAAAAAAAAAAGAAAAAGAAAAAAAAAAGACAAGTGAGAGAAAAGGGAAAAGATAAGAAAAAGAGCTGTAATTGAAGAGCATAGAAGGGAAAGGTTTTTTTATTACTTTATTTTTAATTTAATTTAATTTAATTTGATTCTGTGGTGAGGGATAGATATGCAGCTTCCTGGGCCAGTGGGGGGTGGGAGTGGGTGGGAGGGATGAGTCACAGTCTTTTGGTGGTGGGAATGGTGTTTATGTACACTCCTAGTAAAATGTAGTCACATAAATCACTAGTTAATTAATACGAGAGGGGGAAAATTAATTGTATGTCTCAAAGTTTTTCAAAACACAAACTGAATCTTTTCAATATATAGGCTGTGTAATTGATATGCAGACTCTCTCAAAAGCCTAGACCAAGTAGATCAGAAGCATCCAATAGCACAGCTATATACAAGATACTGGGTACTGTACAGCAAACCCTAACAAAAGGACTTTTCAAAGTTAACCCAATTACCAAATAATGTGATGATAACATTAACTATCCATTGTCTTTTTGAGCCCTGGGACAGCGGGAACCTCGCGTCTCCGCTGTAGAGCCTCTGCTTCCCCCAGTCCTGGAACCATTGGATAGGGCCCACTTCCCCATATGCCTCTCCCAGTCCAAATCAAATGGTATTGCATCTGCCGATCACAATCTAACCAACACAACGATTGTCACCTCAACATGCTTCACCTCGGACTGTGTCCAGAGAGTTCAGATGTGGAATGACAACCCTTCAGCTTCATTGCTCAGGTGAGACCTTTCCTTTCATAGTATACTCTGGTTTCATCTCAGGTGGTTCACTTTCTAACAAAGTCCCAAGACCTAGATATACACCAGTTTCTGTGAGAGAGAGCATATGTTCACACGTATCCATAGACTACTGCAGGGTGTATGCCTGAAGGCAGAAGTACACTGGAGTTTGCAGCGAGTGCCCCCCTGACACTTCCTCTCCACTATTCCAAGCTTTGGGTCCATGATTGCTCAACAGTTTGTTTTACTTCGTATGTTACTCTCTTTTCAGTCACCAGGATCCAGATATCATCAGGATGCCGGCCAGGTTTCCCTGGACTGAAGACCCCACCAATGTGTCCTGGAGCTCTGCTTCCCCAGAGACCCACCCTACTAGGGAAAGAGAGAGGCAGACTGGGAGTATGGACCGACCAGTCGACGCCCATGTTCAGCGGGGAAGCAATTACAGAAGCCAGACCTACTTTCTGCAACCCACAATGACCCTGGGTCCGTGTTCCCAGAGGGATAGAGAATGGGAAAGCTATCAGGGGAGGGGGTGGGAAATGGAGATTGGGTGGTGGGAATTGTGTGGAATTGTACCCCTCCTACCCTATGGTTTTGTTAATTAATCCTTTCTTGAATAAAAAAAAAAAGAAAAAAAGAAAGGAAAGCACTTTATGTCCATAATCTGTCACTGAACTATGCTATACTGTAATTGGTGCATACCAATGACATTTTCATTATTATATTATCCTGAAAGTAATAATACAGCGGGTTGGAAGGTGGCGCAGCTGGTTGAGCACACTCATTTTTATGCACAAAACCCAAGTTTAAGCTCCAACCCTTTACCTATAGGGAGAAGCTTCAGAAGCAGTAAAGTAGTGATGCAGCGGACTATCTTTCCCTCTGGCTCTCTATCCAATCTCCCTTTCCCTTTTCTCTTTGTCTATCAAATCAAATAAAAACGAAACTAAGAAAAAAAGAAAAGAAAGGAAAGGAAAAGAAGAAAATAAAGGAAAAAAATGTCTGCCAGGAGTGGTAGGGGTTTTTTTTGTGTGTAAGCTTCTAGTCCCAGAAAAACACCTGGTGGAAAAAAAAAGTAAGGACATAATAATATCTATTAATTGAATTAGATAGATTAATTAATACTGGTGTAGTAAAGGATAAAAGGTGAAAAAAACTGAATTCATTATTCAGAAACACATTTTGGTAAATAGTTCTGAATCTTAACAATGAAAACTTCTACCACATCTATATTCTTATAACTATGAAGGGTCTAGTCAGAATACTATAGAAATTCAGCTCTATTGTGCAGACAGGGCAAGCGAGTACATTTCTGAACAATTCAATAGTGAATAGGTCAGAGGATTGTCAAGTAAGACAGCAAAGCGATGTGCTGAAAACAAACCAGAAGTGATGGAAAAATCAATAAAGACACCTGAGAAGTAGCTGGTGTTGACCAGACCTCCTGATCTCATATGGTCTTCCAGGCATATAAGATCCAGTTATATATAAACCAAATACTACTATTTAGACTAAATGTAAGTGCTTTAAATGCTATTATGCCTCCTTATTGAAATTCTGAGGAGATATAGCAAGATAAACACATGTATAATTGATCTTTCTTACTGTTCTAGTCATCTCTAAAACTGAAGCCTAATTCAGAGTCATCTTGGGAGCACCCTTGCCATATGTACATATAAGAAACTATGACTATAGGGTTTTTTTATACTCTATTCATTCAAAATATAGGTTCTGAGGTAAGATTGACTTACTCATCATAACTTACAATAATGAGAATTTATAAAGCTATCCAAACAGTGCTGGGTGGTGAGTAGAGTACATATGCTACCATATACAAGGATGCAATTTCAAGCTGTTGTCATCTATAGGAGCAGAGCTTCGTAAGTGGTGAAGCAATATTGCAGGTATTTCTCTCTCTCTCTCTCTCTCTCTCTCTCTCTCTCTCTCTGTGTGTGTGTGTGTGTGTGTTCTCCTCCCCTCTCAGTTTGTCTCTATCAAAAAAATGCAATAAAATGTTTTTGAAAGCAAGCTATCCAAACACTCTGAGCCTTTGTTATAAAGATAGTATTCAAGTTTGCACATAAGTATACATTATTACTTTATGCTACCATTTAAAATAAGTCGATACATGTTACTATGTACATATTTCTTAATTAAATGGCTAATCGGTAATTAATATATGCTCAATAATGAAGATATCCCAATAGGATATGTGTGGCAGATTTGGATGGAAACAAAGTACAAAACTAATATTTATTGAGACTACAAACTGGAACTTCTGGGTTCAGAACTCTGAGACTAACATTGAGATTAAAATTGGTTTAAAAAAGCTTAGTTGGTGGTCGGACGGTGGCGCAGTGGGTTAAGTGCATGTGGCGCGAAGCGCAAGGACAGGCGTAAGGATCCCGGTTCGCTCCCCACCTGCAGGGGAGTCGCTTCACAGGTGGTGAAGCAGGTCTGCAGGTGTCTATCTGTCTCTACCCCTCTCTGTCTTCCCCTCCTCTCTCCATTTCTCTCTGTCCTATCCAACAACGAACAACATCAACAATGGCAATAATGATAACCTGAACGAGGCTACAACAACAAGGGCAACAAAAGGGGGGAAAAATGGCCTCCAGGAGCGATGGATTCATGGTGCAGGCACCGATCCCAGCAGTTTCCCAGGAGAAATAAATAAATAAAATTAAAAAGCTTAGTTATCAACAAGTAAACAAATAACAGTACAGTTCTCAAATATGCAACAAACTTCTATAAGGAAAAATGGGAATTACTAGGAGATACAAATCAGGAGAAAGAACAATGCAATTTTAACTGTTTTAAATTGCATGGTAGGGACATCTTTTTTGAGAAAGTAACATTTGTGCTGAATTAAAGGCTAAGAGAATATACAATGATAGTGGAGTGGAACTTAGACCATGACGACAGCATCCTTTGGCTTTAAGTTTTAATCAATGAATAATGGAGTGAGTGAGTCAGGAATAGGTAGGAGGTAGGAGATCAGACAGTACTTTCAGGAATTTGTAGGCTGCACTGAGGTGTTCTTATTTAATTGTATGGCAATTTGAGTTCATTAAAAGAATCCATGTGTGTGGTCCAGGAGGTAGCACAGTGGCTAAGGCACTAGACTCTCAAGCATGAGGTTCAATCACCCGCAGCACATGTACCAGAGTGATGTCTGGTTCTTTCTCTGTCTCCTCCTATCTTTCTCATTAATAAATAAAAAATCTTTTTAAAAATCTTTAAAAAAAAAAGAATCCAAGCAATTGTTGCTTTATAGTTAATTAGTTTCAGGGGCAAAAAAAAAAAAATATGGTAAAGAGACTAGTTAAACAATCATTTAAGTTGTCCAAGCTAGAAGTGATGATGCATGATGATTTAGGCATGGGTGAAAGCAGTGGGTAGACAGAATTTGTATGCATTTTAAAGGAAGCATCCCTAAGGGGCACACACATACAACCATACTCATGTGATGAATAGGTTGTGAGTTGATTGTCTAGGTAAAAATACATTTTTTAATTAAATAGTAAAATATGAGGAGTGTCAATTCTCTGAAATAAGGATTACTTTATAATTAAAAGCAGATAGATGGGAATGACATAATTGTTCTTATTCTATCAAAAACAACATGGGAAATTCCAAGATTTTAAGTTTATAACATTTTTGTCTATATGATATTTTAAATTTATCCAGCAATTCTTATTTTCAAAGAAATATTCAGGCACAGCTGAATAGTACCCTATAGATGTGAAATTCAGAGAATCAGACATCAAACCACACTACAGGGCACAACAAAAACTGTTATATGCCAAGTGTTTCTGCCATAAATTAATTCCCATCAGCTGAAAAATCAAGATAGAACTGACAAAAAGTGTAGTGAAGTCCATAATTGCATGTCAATTACTTTGTTTTATAAAATTATTCAACTTGGAGTACATTTTCAAAACATTTATGAGGATTGGATATTTTGTAAATTTACCCATCAAGGTTTAACTATATTTGTAGTAACTCTGTAATTATTTCCTGTCTGACTCCAATTTACACTTCCAGCTTTCAACAATGTTGTATTTAGTAGCATGATTAACATTGACCCATAACACATTATCTAGTTATGTGTCAAATCAGTAGTGCTGTTGATATCAGGTTATCTTTTGCTGGACCATTAATTGACATAGGCTATCTGATTTCTTGTGAGGTCTGGCATAAAGCTGAGTCACTACAGCTGACAGATCCATCTGGCTTGTAGCCTTCTTAGTGTGAGAACTCATTTTGAACAAATGGACCATGTGCAGTAGGTGGCAATGAGCTAGAGTGACTATCCAGACCCAGCCACACATATATAATAATCAGCTGGGATTATTTTAAGATTATTGCACTGGAATTTGCAATAATCTTAAAGAACCCACTTCCCAGGCATGACTCTAGCAGCTTTTCTCAGTGGATGCTACCTTATAGACCTACCTGATAATAATATCCATCACTCCAAATTATATTGCTAGAGACTCTGCATAAATAAATCTTGATTTTTAATGTGTATTTTTACTTGTATATTTGAAAGAGAAGGATAGAAAGAGAAAAAGCACTGCTCAGTTTTGGCATATGTCCTATCAAGGTGCAGACCTGTGACACTAGGCATGCAAACCCTCTAACACTAAGATACATCTCCAGCTCTAAAGGTTGCCTAATATTGTGTTTTGGTTTGTTTATTTAGCTCTCTCCATAACATACAACCAGCCTCACAAAAATTCCTCCCATTATCCTTGGATTGTTTACATTCACTGTTTTGAATTCTTCTGAGTTGTTCTCTCCTGTCATAATTCTGTTTTTCAGTCTCCTAATTTTAGTTCTGAATCTGGAGGTTACATAAGAATCACTATAAAGAGGCTTTGACATATTTATAAATAATTATAATGAGTTATTTTATCCAGTAATAGGTATTTTGAATACAATGAGTAGGTTAAATCAGAGAAATTAAAGTTGCTGAAAATGAAATGGTAAGCAGCTCAGAATCAAGTAATATGGAAAGGAAAGGGCAAGTTGGTAGACTGAGACAGGGCTCTAAATATAGATATAAAGTAGTTGAAAAAAGAAACATGTTTAATTTGGGAAATAGTTAGGTCTACATACTTTAGCTTTAGATTTATCACCATTTAGCTAATCATTGAAGATACCAAAGTACTTATTTGAGTCCTGTACATATATAAAATTAAAATTTTCTTGCCAGTGTCTTTTAATAGTGTGTTATAGTGACACATTATAAATAACAGTGTATCATTTGGAACACTAATTCCAAGAGATTCTTTATGAAAATAGGTTTCCATGGACTGTGAACTTAATTGTTCTCTTGAAAATTATTTGATTCAAGAATACTAGAGACTTTTTTTAGTTCTAGATATAACTCATGACTAAATGACTTGTTTAACCTCCTTTTATAAATAAAACAACTAACTCTGAGAAAAATAGTTTAATAAAGTTTGTTTAAAACTTGAAAAATATGTGTAGGTCCCCAAGTAACAAGCAAGAATTTAAACCAAGGGTTTCAAAGTTTTAAGTTCTTAGTTCTAATTGGGTTGTTGGAAAGGTCGTGGCACATTTTTTTGTACAAAAAACATAGAAAAATATGTCACGACAATTCTGACAACACAACATATGTAGTAAATTATAGATTGCTTGGATCTTACTATGTTCTGATATATATGTATACATATGTGTGTGTGCTACAGCAAAGATAAAATAGAAATCTAAGTGAAATGAATGTTTATTTTATTTTTGACTATTTAAAACCATTTTCTCTTATGCATTTAAATTAATGACATATTTAGTAATCAATGTGATTACTTTCTCTCATTATTGAAATTATAGGTTTAAATTCTTGTTTAAAGTGTATGATGCAGTGACTCAAACAAGGAGTAAATTGGTTTTATTTTTGTATTAGGTTGTGTATTAAAAGGCTTATCAAAGGAGACCAACATACAAGTCAAAGAGGTTATTGAATTATATTAACTAATAGCTTAAAGTGTATGTTTGTGTTTTGTATAGAGACCTAAAGAAACTGAGAAGGAAGGGGAAGACGGATGAGAGAAAGAGAGGGTAGTTATAGACCTACAACACTCTTTTAACACTCGTAAAGCTTCCCCCATGGAGGTGGGAACCACAAGATTGAACCAAGGTCCTTTCCTCTGTAATGTGTGCACTTTGCCAGGTGTGATACTGCCCGGGCAAAACATGTGTTTTATACAAAGTTTCTTAATCTGACTTCTTTAAGTTCTCCTGAACATTTAAGAAGTAGTAGTTTGGGGCTGGCAAAGTAGTTCACTTAGTGTGCTGTTTTGAGGTGTGCAGAACCCAGGTGCAAGCCAGGCCCACAGTTCATCTTATATTAAATATTAGCATAAAAACATTCTTAAGTGTTTACATTTAAAGTATACATTCTAATGTTTCTTCTTTCACCACCCATTTGATTTTCTCACCAGCTGGGCTTGTATCCCATTTTGAAGACCACCTATTTATATTATTCAGAAATTCAGTTTCAATTTTAACCCATGGTAGTCCTGTCCCACTTCTCTGAAGAATGTTGTTTTTTAGCACATGGACAAATGGAGCCACAAATGGGACTTCCCATAGTCATAAGAATGGCTTTTTGTGTGTGTTTTTAAATCCCTTAGATATCTAGTGCTCTAAGCTTATTTTTCAACAGAGTTTAACAGAGAAAGGTTTCTGAAGAAGGTAATTTTAGATGTGTGACCCAGTAAAACGACAAAGATTTTCAGAAAGGAAGAAAAGAAATTTTATTTTTCAGAAGGGTTGCCAGATCATTTTCTTTTATATAACAATCATTATATGAGACATTATTAAAGTGTGTGTGTATGTGTGTGTGTACAAATACTTACTGGAATAAGACATGTGCCCCAGAACTTAGAAATTACATATGCAATAGACATATCCAGATTTTTTTAAATTTAATTTTATTTATTTACTTTTATATTACAGAATTACATGTCAACAGGGGTTTGAATATACACCATTCCCACCACCAGAGTTCCAGATTTTCAGTTTCCCTACTGCAATCCACCACAGTTCCCCTAAGGTTGTAGATGTGGGCCAGCCACCTTCTCTACAACTGTCCACATTTATATATAGTTGCCCTTTTATTTCTTATTCAAAACTCTCTTCCCCTCCAAGCCTCTCATACAACATTACTACCTCCATATGTCACTCTCTTTTTCCTTCTGTGTCTCTGGGTGCTGATGGAGCTGGAGCTCAGAGCTCTCTTATCTTCATCCTATTGCTTCTCCCCTCACAGGGAGTATAGATCAAAGTTGTTTTGGGGGAGCAGAAGGGAGGAGTTCTGGCTTCTGTAATTGCTTCTCCACTGAGCATAGGTACTGACAGTTTGATCCATACCCCCAGCCTGTTTCTATCTTTCCCTAGTGAACCAGAGCTCTGGAGATATGACGGTCCAGGACACACTGGTGAGGTTTTCTGCCTAGAGAAGTCAGGATGGAGTCATGGTAGCATCTTAGCTTGATGTTTGGAAAGTGATGTGACCCAAGTTGAGACAAAATGGCTAATGAACAGGAACCAAAAAGTAGGATTAGAGCAGATGAAATTAGGGATTTTAGGGTAGAAGAAAGCTAGGAAATCCATTTTAGGCATCTTCCTGGGGAGACACAACTATGGTAGTTTTGCTTGAGTTTGGTAGCTAGCCTAAGGTTGGATAAGAATATTATTTGACGGGAGTCGGGCTGTAGTGCAGCGGGTTAAGCGCAGGTGGCGCTAAGCACAAGGACCAGCGGAAGGATCCCGGTTCGATCCCTGGCTCCCCACCTGCAGGAGAGTCACTTCACAGGCAGTGAAGCAGGTCTGCAGATGTCTGTCTTTCTCTCCCCCTCTCTGTCTTCCCCTCCTCTCTCCATTTCTCTCTGTCCTATCCAACAACAATGACATCAATAATAACTACAACAATAGAACAACAAGGGCAACAAAAGGAATAAATAAATAAATAAATAAATAAAAGAATATTATTTGAGAGAATGGTGTCAGAGTAGATAAAGGGGCTAGAAAGTTGGATTAAGGCAGGGAGTAACTACCATTATTGAAAAAAAAAATTCTGTGGCTAAAATTAACTATTTACCTTTATCCACCTGAACCAGGATATATTTATATTTAGCAACAGAACCTGTATAACCTCTAAGTCCCTATTGGTCTGAGGTTATAGTTCATGGTCACATCTGAGGAACATTGCAGCCTGCAGTCATTTCAGAGCATCTTTTTCAAGTGGCAGGGTGGCTTCTCTTTGGAGACTGGAGCTATTCCTATCATTATTGCTTTTTGGTGATGACAAGGTCCTGGGAGGCCCCACAAGATGTCCTTGCTTATGGAAGCAACCAGTGGCAGTAGAGAGATGGACCCTTTAGAGGTCACAGCCCATCATATATGTATAGGAATCCAAGGACTCCCTAACTAGGGCATCAGATGATAATGTGGTATGATACTGACCAAATGGGCCATTATTAAGTAGGAACACAACAGATTTCAATCACATTAAAATGTAAAGTTGCATTGTTATTGTCTTAATAATGTTTTTGTTCTAATATTCTTAAAAATTATCTGTGGAATACAGATGTCATCACATTTCCTTTGTTTCTCTAGCCTTCAGCAGTGAAAGGCTGGTTTATGCCTGAATATTTCTATTGTTTTCTGTGCATTGACTTCTCATACAATCACAAAGTTTGAGTTCATTTAGAAACCATCACTTTTCTCTCTGTATCACCTTGCTTACTTAAAAAAAAAACACTGATAACAAGTGTGGGGTGGAGGGAAATGGGAGCACTCATAATTTTTTTTCTTTTTTTGCCCACTTTGACAGTGAATTCTATAGTTGCATGTGCAGATAGAAATTGTCATTTAACTGGAAAAATAATTTGTTTACACCACAGAAAACACAATTCAGTACCCTTGGGTGTGTGAAGAGAGTAAAAACTGGTGAGTTGATTATAATATGGAAAATAAAGCAAAGGTGGTTGGGTGTTATACTCAAGATTCATTTCATCTGCTAGTTTTTCCCCACTATTGAAAAACAGGATGTACCTGTTTCCTATAACTTAGCTTTTTTTTTTTTAGGTATGGGAATGTTCACATTGTTTCCACATAAATAAATAATAGTTGCATTATCAGGCCCGCTAAAAAAATAATATTGAGGGACTGTGTGGTGACTCATCTAGTTGAGCACACATTATAATGCGCAAAGTCCTAGTTTGAGCCCCTGGTCCCCACCTACAAAATAAAAGCTTTGCCAGTGTGAAACACTGTTGCAGGCATATCTATCTATCTATCTATCCATCTATCTGTCTATTTATCTCCTCCTTCCCTCTCAATTTCTGGTTGTCTCTATCCAATAAACAAACATAATAATAATTTTTTTAAAATCCCACTGAAATATGTCAAATTAAGAACATTCCACTTTTGTATAAGGATAGGAACTATGTGACTCTAAATTAAGTACTGGAAAAAGGATTTATTTTTCTTTTGCTGAATTGATAAAGTACATTGCTGTGTTGTGAAAGGAATTACTGTGTGTGGCAAGGAACTATGTACAGACCCGAGTAATGGACAACTCCTGGCTAACAAGAAAATGAAGGCTTTATTCTTAAAATCACAAAGAGAAAAATTTTGTAAATAATATGAGAACTTTGAATACATCTTTTTTATTTATTTTTTATTTTTTTTTTTAAATTTTTTATTTAAGAAAGGATTAGTGAACAAAAGCATAAGGTAGGAGGGGTACAACTCCACACAATTCCCAACACCCAATCACCATAACCCACCCCCTCCCCTGATAGCTTTCCCATTCTCTATCCCTCTGGGAGCATGGATCCAGGGTCGTTGAAGGATGCAGAAGGTGGAAGGTCTGGCTTCTGTAATTGCTTCCCCGCTGAACATGGGCGTTGACAGGTCGGTCCATACCCCCAGTCTGCCTCTCTCTTTCCCAAGTAGGGTGTGACTCTGGGGAAGCTGAGCTCCAGGACACATTGGTGGGGTCTTCAATCCAGGGAAGCCTAGCCAGCATCCTGGTGGCATCTGGAACCTGGTGATTGAAAACAGACTTAACATATGAAGCCAAACAATTTGTTGAGCAATCATGGATCCCAAGCTTGGAATAGTGGAGAGGAAGTGTTAGGGAGGTACTCACTGCAAACTCTAGTGTAGTCCTGCTTTCAGGTATATATTTTGCAGTAGTTTATGGATACGTGTGCACATAAGCTCTCTCTCACAGAAACTGGTGTATATCTAGGTTATGGGACTTTGTTAGAAAGTGAACTACCTGAGATGAAATTAGAGTGTACTATTAAAGGAAAGGTCTCACCCGAGTAATGAAGCTGAAGGGTTGTCATTCCACACGTGAAGTCTCTGGATACATTCTGAGGTGAAGCATGTTGAGGTAGCAATCGTTGCTTTGGTTGGTTGTGATCGGCAGATGCAATGTTATTTGGTTTGGATTGGGAGATGCATACGGGAAAGTGGGCCCTATCCAAGGGTTCCAGGACTGGGGGAAGTAGGGGCTCTATAGTGAAGATGTGAGGTTCCTGCTGTCTTAGGGTTCAAAAAGACACTCAATAGTTAATATTATCATCACATTATTTGTTAATTGGGTTAACTTTGAAAAGTCCCTTTGTTATGGTTTGCTGGACAGTACCCAGTATCTTGTATATAGCTGTGCTATTGGGAGCTTCTAATCTACTTGGTCTAGGCTTTTGAGAGAGTCCGCATATCAAATACATAGCCTATGTATTAAAAAGATTCAGTTTGTCTTTTGAGAAACTTTGAGACATACAATTGATTTCCCCCTCTCATATTAATTAGCTACTGATTTATATGTCTACATTTTGCTAGGAGTGTACATAAACACCATTCCCACCACCAAAGGACTGTGACCCATCCCTCCCGCCCACTCCCACCCCCCACTGGCCCAGGAAGCTACATGCCTACCCCTCACCACTGGGTTTTTACTTTGGTGCCCTACTTACAATTTGATCAGGTACTGCATTTAGTTTCCCTTTCAGATCTTCTTAGTCAGCTTCTGTTGATGAGTGGGATCATCCCATACTCATCTTTATCTTTCTGACTTAGTTCACTTAACATAATTCCTTCTAGCTCTGTCCAAGATGGGTCAGAGAAGGTGGGTTCATTGTTCTTGATAGCTGCATAGTATTCCATTGTGTATATATACCACAGCTTTCTCAGCCACTCATCTGTTGTTGGGCACCTGGGTTGCTTCCAGGTTTTAGCTATTATGAATTGTGCTGCTATGAACATAGGAGTACACACCTCTTTTTGGTTGGGTGTTATGGAGTCCTTGGGGTATAACCCCAGGAGAGGAATTATTGGGTCATATGGAAGGTCCATGTCTAGCCTTCTGAGAGTTTTCCAGACTGCTCTCCACAGAGGCTGTACCAATTTACATTCCCACCAGCAATGTAAAAGGGTTCCTCTGTCCCCACATCCTCTCCAGCATTTGTTGCTGCTGTCCTTTTTGATGTATGCCATTCTTACAGGAGTGAGGTGGTATCTTAGTGTTGTCTTGATTTGCATTTCTCTGATAATCAGTGACCTAGAGCAGTTTTTCATATGTTTGTTAGCCTTTTGGATCTCCTCTGTGGTGAATGTTTTGTTCATTTCCTCTGCCCATTTTTGGATGGGGTCATTTGCTTTTTTGCGGCTAAGTTTGCTGAGCTCTTTATATATATTGGTGATTAGTTTCTTGTCTGATGTCTGGCATGTGAAGATCTTCTCCCATTCTGTGAGGGGTCTCTCTGTTTGTTTAATAGTTTCTTTGGATGTGCAGAAGCTTTTCAATTTGATGTAGTCCCATTGGTTTGTTTCTGCTTTGGTCTTCCTTGCAATTGGGTTTGATTCATCAAAGATGTCCTTGAGGTGTATGTGGGAAAGTGTTTTACCAATGTTTTCCTCTAAGTATTTGATTGTTTCTGGTCTGACATCTAGGTCTTTGATCCACTTGGAGTTGATTTTTGTTTCTGGTGAGATAAAGTGGTTCAATTTCATTCTTCTGCATGTTTCAACCCAGTTTTCCCAGCACCATTTATTGAAGAGAGCCTCCTTTTTCCATTTAATCCTTTGGGCCCCCTTATCAAAGATTAGATGCCCATAGGTGTTGGGATTTACTTCTGGGCTTTCAATTCTGTTCCACTGGTCTGTATGCCTATTTTTTTTCCAGTACCATGCTGTTTTGATGATGATGGCTTTATAATAGAGTTTAAGGTCTGGGAGTGTGATGCCTCCATTTCTGTTTCTTTTCCTTAAGATGGTTTTGGCAATTCTAGGTGTTTTCAGGTTCCAGATAAATGATTGTAGCGTTTGTTCTATTCTCTTAAAGAAGCCTGGTGGAACTTTGATGGGTATTGCATTAAATTTGTATATGGCTCTGGGGAGAATATTCATTTTGATGATATTTATTCTTCCAATCCATGAGCATGGGATATCTTTCCATTTCTTGGTATCAGTTTCTATCTCCTTGAGTAGCGACTCATAGTTTTCTGTATACAAGTCTTTCACTTCTTTGGTCAACTTTATTCCTAGGTATTTGATTGATTTTGCTGAAACAGTAAATGGGAGTGATTTCTGGATGTCTTCTTCTTCAGATTTAGTGTTTGCATAAAGAAATGCCACTGATTTTTGTACATTGATTTTGTAGCCTGATACCTTGCTATATTGCCTAACAACTTCCAGTAATTTTCTACTGGATTCTTTAGGTCTTTCTATGTATACTATCATATCATCTGCAAATAGTGAGAGCTTGACTTCTTCCCTTCCAATCTGTAACCCTTTGATTTCTTTCTCTTGCCTGATTGCTATGGCAAGAACTTCCAATACTATGTTGAAGAGTAACGGTGACAGTGGACAGCCCTGTCTAGTCCCCGATCTGAGGGGGAATGCTTTCAGCTTCTCTCCATTGAGTATGATGTTGGCTGTAGGTTTGCTATATATAGACTCCACTATCTTGAGGAATTTCCCATCTATTCCCATTTTCTGTAGAGTTTTGAGCATGAATGGGTGTTGGATTTTGTCAAAGGCTTTCTCTGCATCTATTGAGATAATCATGTGGTTTTTGGCTTTGCTTTTATTGATGTGATGAATGACATTGATTGATTTACGGATGTTGAACCAGCCTTGCATTCCTGGGATGAATCCCACTTGGTCAAGATGAACAATCTTTTTGATGTGTTGCTGTATCCGGTTGGCCAAGATCTTGTTTAATATTTTGGCATCTATGTTCATCAGAGATATTGGTCTGTAGTTTTCCTTTTTTGTTCTGTCCCTATCAGCTTTTGGTATCAGGGTGATGTTGGCTTCATAAAAGGTGGAAGGGAGTATTCCTGTTTCTTCAATCTTATGGAATAGCTTAAGAAGTATGGGTATTAACTGTTTCCTGAAAGTTTTGTAGAATTCATTTGTGAAGCCATCTGGTCCAGGACTTTTGTTGTTGGGGAGATTCTTAATAACGGTTTCAATTTCTTTGTCTGTGATTGGTGCATTTAGATTTTGTAGTTCTTCTTGGTTCAGTTTTGGAAGTGCATAGGTTTCTAGCAATTGTTCCATTTCTTCCAGATTCTCTAGCTTGGTGGCATATAGTTCTTTATAGAAGTTTCGCAGTATTCTCTGGATTTCTGTGGTGTCAGTTGTGATATCTCCTGCATCGTTTACAATTCTATTAATTTGAGTCTTCTCTCTTTTTTGTTTGGTGAGTCTGGCTAGGGGTTTGTCAATTTTGTTTAACCTTTCAAAGAACCAACATTTGGCTTCATTGATCTTTTGTATGGTTCTTTTATTTTCGATGTTGTTTATTTCTGCTCTAACTTTAGCGATTTCTGTCCTTCTGGTTGCTTTAGGGTTCCTTTGTTCCTCTTCCTCTAAGTCCTTGAGGTGTCTAGTAAGGCCGTTCATTTGGGCTTCTTCTTGGTGTTTAATATGTGATTGTATGGCTATAAGTTTCCCTCTTAGTACTGCTTTCGCTGTGTCCCAAATATTTTGATAGGTTGTGTCTTCATTTTCATTAGTTTCCAGGAACATTTGAATTTCCTGTTTGAGTGAGTCTCTGACCCAGTGGTTCTTAAGGAGCATGTTGTTTAGTTTCCAAATTCTATGTCTTATAATAATTTTCCGTTTGTTGTTAAAAGTTAGTTTTACTCCACTGTGGTCTGAGAAGATACTTGGGATGATTTCAATGCTCTTGAATTTATTGATGCTGTCTTTGTGGCCTAACATGTGGTCTATCCTTGAGTATGTGTTATGTGGATTTGAAAAGAAGGTGTATTCCAGTTTTTTGGGGTGGAGGAGTCTGAAAATGTCCAAGAGGTCTAGTCTGTCAATCTCTTCATTCAATTCTCTTGTATCTTTATTGGTTCTCTGCTTTGTTGATCTGTCTAAGTGTGAGAGTGGGGTATTGAAGTCTCCCACTATTATTGTATTACTATTGATGTATTTTTGAAATTCTTTCAGTAGGTGTTTAATGTATTTAGATGGTCCCTCGTTGGGTGCATAGATGTTAATAATTGTTAAGTCTTCTTGGCTGATTGATCCTCTAATCATTATGTAATGTCCTTGCCTATCTTTTATTACTTTATTTAATTTAAAATCTATCGTGTCTGAGATGAGAATGGCTGTTCCTGCCCTTTTTTGTGGACCGTTAGCCTGTATGATAGTTTTCCATCCTTTCACTTTAAGTCTGTGTTTATCTTGTTGTGACAGATGGGATTCTTGCAAGCAGCATATTGTTGGGTTATGTTTTCTGATCCATCCCCCCACCCTGTGCCTTTTGATGGGTGAGTTTAATCCATTGACATTTATTGATATTATGGATTTAATGTATTGTAGTGCCATTGTTCTAAAAAACGATTTGTTTACTCTGATATATTACAAGTACTATAGTGATGTTCTTGTTTATAAGAGGTCTTTTAGTACCTCTTTCAGGGCCGGCTTGGTGATAGTTGCCTCCTTTAACTGTTGTTTGTCTAAGAAGGTTTTGATCCCTCCATCTAGCTTGAATGAAAGTCTAGCAGGATATATTATCTTTGGTTGAAACCCTTTTTCATTCAGGGCTCGATAGATATCTTGCCACTCCCTTCTGGCTTTTAGAGTTTGAGTGGAGAAATCTACAGAAAGTCTTATGGGTTTTCCCCTGTATGTGACTTTTTGTTTCTCTCTTGCAGCCTTTAGGATCCTTTCTTTATCCTTACTTCTTCTCATTGTGACTATGATGTGTCTTGGTGTTTTCAGGTCTGGGTTGATTCTGTTTGGTACTCTCTGGGCCTCTTGCACCTTGATATCCTTTCTGTTATTCAGGTCTGGGAAATTTTCTTGTATTATTTCCTCTAGAATGTTTGCTTCCCCTTCCTCTCTTTCTTCCTCTGGCAGGCCAATTATACGAATGTTACTTCTTTTGAGATCATCCCATATGTCTCTGTTGTTGTTTTCAGTGTCTCTCAATCTCTTTTTAAGCTCTTTCACCTCTTTCTTAGTTTTCTCTAACTCATCCTCTGTCTGACTAATTCTGTTTTCTGCTTCTGTTAGTCTGCTTTCCCTTGCCTCAGCTTCTTTCTTCATTACAGCTATTTCAGCTTTCAGTTCTTTAATTGTCTCAAGATAATCAGTATTTTCCTTGGGTGTCTCAACTGTTGTTTCCCTAATACTACCATTCCTTTCCTCCAATGTTGTTTTCATTTCTGTGATTAATAAGTTTATTATTGCTTGCATACTTTTCTTATCTATGGTTACTTCTGATTGATTTATGGTTTCTTCTGGACTCTTGTCTTCATTCGTTGGGGTAGCAGTTTTATTTGTTTTTAATCTACCCATATTTTTTTTATTTATGTGTTTCTCTCTCTCTCTTTTTTTTTAATGCTCTGTTGTTCCTCAGTTGTTGTGTTGTGAGCACAAGTAGCACTGTACTAAATACCTTTATGACAATTGCACTCACCAACCTCCGGAATTACAGTAGCAACTGAAGTAAGTATTGAAGGAGTTTAATCATTACCAGTTAGCCAAAAAATTTCTCCAGTCCGTGAAAAAATAGTAACCAAATCCCAGTGAAGAAAGAGAAAAGAAAGAGAGGATAGCAAGAATAGACAGTTATGCAAATCTACTATCCAGTGTATATTCTAGGGGTAACAAGAGTATAAAGGGAACTAGAGCAGAGATACACACATAGAAAGTCCACTCTGGGTCAGATTTCTTCCCCAAAGTAATTCACAAATTCAGAAAGGCAAAGAAGAAAGAAGTGTATGACAGGATAAAAAAAAAATAGTAATAATAAAAAATATAAAAAGAGATAGAGAGAGATAAGAGAGAGAAAAGGGAGAATATAAGAAGAAGGGTTGTAATTAAAGAGCAGTGCGAGGAACTTCCCAAATGTGTATCAGTGAGTTTAAAAAAAAAAAAAAAAAACCCTGTTTGGTGGTATGGGGTATCCTGCTAGTAGCTGGTCCCAGGCACTGTTTATGGTGGGGCGGGGGGAGTGGCGGGAAGGATGTATGCTTGAAAATTAAAAGGAAGAAAAAAGAATTTTTTTCCCCTACTCTAATTCTTAACCCAAATTAAGTTATAGACACCTCCTTGGTATGACCGCTGTGGCCCCTTATTGGCTGGCCTGCTAAAGGCAGAAAATCCTATTGTTTACACGAGATGTGTCCGGAGCTCAAAGGCTAGCCGCTTCTCCGTAGTCCGCCATCTTCCGGGAAACCCCCCCCTCCAGACTTTTTTAAAGGATTTCTCAAAAATGAAAACTAGCTCCAAATCCTTTGATCCAATGAGAGCTATACTCAAGAAGTCTTTGGATCTGCTCTCAGGGTCGTGGTGGACCCTGGATTCTCCCAAGCGGAAGCCCCCGAGCTAAAGTGCTCTCTCCGGGTCCTCTGCCCACCGTGCTCTGCAACCGGCGTCGGAGCCGCCTTCCTGGGCTGGCGGAGGACAATGCCCGGCGCACTCTCCTTGCCCGGCGCCCTGGGAATTCTGGAGCCCCGCTAGTCCGTGTCACCTTTACTCTAATTCTTAACCCAAATTAAATTGTACCCACTCTTTGGTGTCACCCCTTATTAACTGGCCTGCTAAAGGCAGAAAATCCTACCGTTGCCGACGATGCGGTCAGAGCGCTCGCTGTCAGCAACTTCTCAGGCCGCCATCTTCCTCTCCCCGAATACATCTTTTTTAAAATTAAATTTGTATTAAAATCAAGTTCTGCCTGACATCTTGATGGCAGCCTTGCAAAGAACTTGGTTGAGCTATACATGGACTTCTAACTTTCTAACCTACTACAGCTGTAAAGTAGTAAATAAGATATTCCAAGATGTTACACTTGGCAGTGATTAGTTATCTATTAGTAAACACTAATGGAGTAGAAAGTAGTCAAGTTTTATTTTTATATTTTACTAACACCTATAAATTTCAGTTTTTCATAAATTAGCAAAGAGATATAACATTTGTTATCAGTATTCATTCTTTTTTAAAAATCATATCTCCATTTGATAAAATTATCCATTGTTCTGGATGATGTCATCTCCACCTCTATAAAGGGTAACCCTTCTATTTCTAGATCATCAATAAAAGCAATGGTAATTTACATTTTGTTTTACTTTATCAAACATTTTTGTTCTAGACAGTATTAATTCCTTGGCTGATGATTAATTTATAGTCTTAAATGTGCTTTTCTTTTTTTCTTTCTTTTTTTTTTTTACAAACTACATGAGAATCTATTCTGTGCCGATATAGACACAAACTCAAATTTATAAAGAATCACTGGATTTCTGAAACATAAAGTTTCCTTCCAACATTAGTATTTAATAATTTTTGTGGTTTAAATTTCTTATTACCATTTTTCAAACCCATAAGAAGCAAAACATAGAGAATTCAGACAAGATCTGGAGTGTTCAGGGTGGTATGGCCAAAGACGCGTAGAGAATTCAACTCCCCAGCAACATTATTCTCTATTATCCACACACTTTCCAAAATGTATAGGCTGCTTTATATTTATGATGTAGTAATTTAGATCATGACTATCAGAGAATCATACTTGTTAAAGGTTATTTGAGTTTAAGCCAAAACTTCAGCTAGGAAAAGAAATCATCTTCTCTTTTACCAAGGAACCCTGAGAAATGGAGTGGGGAAGTCTGGGTCCATGATCTCTGAAATTGTAACTTAAAAACAGTGGTTAATTGCATATAGAAATTGAACTGGCTTTTAGAATTCTTGTACTATCATTTTTTTATAATTTGCTTTTCCTGCTACTCTATTACTGATTTCAAGAATCCACATTTATCAAACACAATCATTTAAACATGCAGTATAAGGGGTGTGGGTGGTGGTGGAGCACCTGCTTGAGCACACACATGACCATGTAAAAAGGTGCAGGTCAAACAATCACAGTGAAGCAGTGCTGCAGGTATCTCTCCTTCTCTCTTTAATTTTTTGTTATTTATTTTGATAGATATAGAGAGAAAGTGAAAAGGAAGAGGGAAATAGGGAGAGAGATATCTGCAGAAATGCTTCACCGCTTATGCTCATGAGATGTCCCTCTTGGGGAAAATTAATTGTATGTCTCAACATTTTTCAAAACACAAACTGAATCTTTTCAATATATAGGCTGTGTAATTGATATGCAGACTCTCTCAAAAGCCTAGACCAAGTAGATCAGAAGCAACCAATAGCACAGCTATATACAAGATACTGGGTACTGTACAGCAAACCCTAACAAAAGGACTTTTCAAAGTTAACCCAATTACCAAATAATGTGATGATAACATTAACTATCCATTGTCTTTTTGACCCCTAAGACAGAAGGAGCCTCACATCTCCACTATAGAGCCTCTACTTCCCCCAGTCCTTGAACCATTGGATAAGGCCCAATTTTAAGTATGCCTCTCCCAATCCATATCAAATAATATTGCATCTGCTGATCACAACTTAACCAACACAACGATTGCCACCTCAACATGCTTCACTTCAGACTGTGTCCAGAGACTTCAGGTGTGGAATGACAACCCTTCAGCTTCATTACTCGGGTGAGACATTTCCTTTCATAGTATACTCTAATTCCATCTCATGTGGTTCACTTTCTAACAAAGTTCCAAAACCTAGGTATACACCAGTTTCTGTGAGAGAGAGCATATGTTCACACGTATCCATAAACTACTGCAAAATATATACCTGAAAGCAAAAGTACACTAGAGTTTGCAGTGAGTACCCCCCTAACACTTCCTCTTCACTATTCCAAGCTTTGGGTCCATGATTGCTCAACAATTTGTTTGGCTTCGTATGTTAACTTTCTTTTCAGTCACCAGGTTCCAGATGTCATTAGGATGCCAGCCAGGCTTCCCCGGACTGAAGACCCCACCAATGTGTCCTGGAGCTCAGCTTCCCCAGAGACCCACTCTACTAGGAAAAGAGAGAGGCAGACTGGGAGTGTGGACTGACCAGTCAATGCCCATGTTCAGCGGGGAAGCAATTACAGAAGCCAGACCTTCTACCTTCTGCAACCCACAATGACCCTGGGTCCATGTTCCCAGAGGGATAGAGAATGGGAAAGCTATCAGGGGAGGGGGTGGATATGGAGATTGGATGGTGGGAATTGTGTGGAATTGTACCCCTCCTACCCTATGGTTTTGTTAATTAATCCTTTCTTAAATAAAAAAGAAAAAAAAAAGAAATTCCCCTCTTGCAGGAGGGGACCAGGGGTCTTTGTACACTGTAATGTGTGTGCTCAACTACCACTTTACAGACCTTCTCTCTTCCTCTCTGTCTCCCTATCCCCTTTCAACTTTTCTCTGTCTTATCAAAAACAAAGTGGGAAATAATGGTTTCCATGAGTAGTAGATTCATCTTTTAGGCATTGAGACCCAATGGTAATAGTAGTGGAAGTGACTAAATTTTTAGTTGACCCGTCAATTAATTAATTAAACATATGGTTCAGTAACAGAGCTAAATTTCCTTATGGAAGCTGCTGTTAGTAGCACTCAAGCATTGCTATGGTTTTCATTGCTTGGGACAGTCTAAGGTGTATAGATATAATTCCTTTGATTATGTACTTTATATTTTATTTAGATATGAAATTATACGATTCAAGTAGCTGTGCAGGATAGAGTTTGGTACTTTGGTGTTGGACATGGTATGGCAACATCCATCTAAAGAGTTATATAGCTGAACTCCTGAAACATATCTTGTTATTTAGACAAATATCTAAATAAAATAATAACTTTTGGTAGTGTCTAGTCAAGTTGATTATATGTGGATCATGTAACCCAGAAATTCTGTATTTAGGTTTATGCACAGAAGAAATACATACACTGTGTCTTTTAATGGGAAAAGTCAGATCATAGACATTATATATTTAAGATGCTAGCATGATGCCAATCAGACTTCCCTGGACAGATGACCCCACCAATGTGTGCTGGAGCTCAGATTCCCCAGAACCCTGCCCAACAAGGGAAAGAAAGAGGCAGGCTGGGAGTATGGATTGATGTGTCAATGCCCAATTCAGCGGAGAAGCAATTGCACAAGACAGACCTTCCACCTTCTGTATCCCACAATGACCTTGGGTCCATACTCCCAGAGGGCTAAAGAGTGGGAAAGCTATCAGGGGAGGGGATGGGATAGGGAGTTCTGGTGGTAGTAATTGTGTGGAGTTGTACTATTTTATCCTATAGTTTTGTCAGTATTTCCTTTTTATAAATAATAAAAAATAAAATAAGAAATTCCAATGCCATTATTGTGAATTTGTCTTGAGTGTTCTGATATACTGCATGATTTGATGGTTTTTTTATTGTTTATAGCAGACCTTTTAGAACTACTTATAGAGCACACTTACCGATAATTGATTTGTCTGAGGTTTTTATCACACCATCTAGTCTGAAAAACAGTCTGGCAGGATAGAGTATTCTTCCCTGAAAGTCTGCCTCATTGAGAGCTTGATAAATATCTTCATCTTCTCTTTAGACTTTGCATAGAAAAATATGATAATCTTTTTTTTAAATGTATTTATAAAATGGAAACACTGACAAGACCATAGGATAAGAGGGGTACAATTCCACACAGTTCCCACCACCAGAACTCCATATCCCATCTCCTCCCCTGATAGCCTTCCTATTCTTTATCCCTCTGGGAGTATGGATCCATAGTTATTATGGGGTGCAAAAGGCAGAAGGTCTGAAAAACCACCTTTTGTCTCATTCAATTCTGATAATCTTATGGGTTTTTCTCTCTTTGTGACTCTGTTTTTCTCTTGAAGCCTTCAGAACCCTTTGTTTATCCTTACTCATTTACTGCTTAACTATGCTATATCTTGGTGTACTTAGGTCTGGGAGATTTTGTTTATGTCCCTCTGGCCTTTTAGAATCTTTATATCCATGCTGTTGTTTAATGCAGAGAAATGTTCTACTATTTGAAGATGATATGATAGTATACATAGAGAAACCTAAATGATTCAGTAGGAAACTCTTGGGAATTATCAGTTGATATAGTAAGGTGTCAGGCTACAAAATCAATATACAAAAGGCAGTACCATTCCTTTATGCAAATATTAACTAATAAGAAGAAATCTAGAAATCAATCCCATTCACTACAGCAATAAATACAATAAAATATCTAGAGATAAACCTAACAAAAGAGGTAAAAGACTTGTTTAATAAAAACCACGAGTTATTATTCAAGGAAATAGAAAAATATATGAAGAAGTGGAAAGATATTCTGTTTATCGATTGAAGAAATTTACATCATTACATTTAATAGTCTATGCAGAGCCATATAGAAATCTAATGAAATACCCATCAATTTACCATTAATTTATTTTAAAATTTCTTTATTAGGGGTTTAATGGTTTATAGTCGACAGTAAAATACGCCATAAATTTTTGAGAGAATAGCAAAAAGCTACAAACATTTATCTTGAAATAGAAAATACCTAGATTTTCCAAAATAATCAAGAAAAAAATAACATAACTTGAGGCAAAACAATCCCAGATCTCAAACTTATTATAGGTTATTGTAATCAAAACTGCTTGGTAGTGGAACAAAAATAAACACTGACCAGTGGAATAGAATTGAAATCCTAGAAATAAGCTCCCACACTTACGGGCATCTTTGTTTTGACATGGGGGTCTAAACTATTAAATGGAAAAAGGAGAATATTTTAACTAATGGTGTTGGGTAAATTGGGTTAAAACAGAAGAAATAACCTGATCCACTACATTTCACCACACACAAAAATAAACTACAAAAAATACTTGCGTGTTAGAGGAAAATATTGGCAGGACTCTTTTTCATATAAGTTTTATAGGCATATTCAATGACATAAGTCCAGTTTCAGAAAAGACAAAAACAAAAATAAACCAGTGAGACTAAATCAAATTGAAAAACTTCTCTGCATAGCAAAAGAAACTACCACCCGAAGAGATTCTTTACAGAATGGGAGAAGATCTTTGCATACCATACATTAGACAAATAGCTAGTAACTAAATTATATAAAGATCTCACTAAACTCAGCAATACACACATGAAAAAATATTTAAAGCTATCTATCAGTTGTCAGAGAAATGCAAATAAAGTCAATCAATAATGAAATACCACTACACTCCTGTGAGAATGTTATACATCAACAGGGATAGTAACAACAAATGCTGGAGAGGCTACAGGGGTACAGGAACCCTCCTACACTTCTGGTGAATATGTAAAGTGGTCTGATCCCTGTGAAGAACAGTCTGGAGAACTCTCAGAAGGCTAGAAATGAGCCTACATTATGTTTTAGCAATTCCTCTCCTGGGGATATACCTTAAGGAGTCAAACAAACCATCATCCAAAAAGATGTGTATCCCTATGTTCATAGCAGCACAATTTATAATAGGTAAAACCTGGAAACAACCTAGGTATCCAACAACAAATGCATTTCTAAGAAGGTTGTAATATATAGGGGCTAAGTGGTGGTACACCTGGTTAAATGTACACATTACAGTGCACAAGGACTTGGGTTCAAGCCTCTGATCCCCAACTGCAGAGGAAAAGCTTCACTAGTGGTGAACCAAAGCTGCAGGTATCTCTCTGTCTCTTTTCTTCTCTATCCCCCTGTCCCTCTAAAATTCTCTTTGTCTCTATCCAATAATAAAATAAAAATTAAACAAAAATCAAAAGTTGTAATATATACACAAAATTAAATACTACTCAGCTGTTGAGTATGACGAATTTACCATAACAAATTCACTTTCTTTGCCTCCTCTTGGATGGAGCTTAAAAGAATCACGTTAAATGAGTTAAGCCAGAAAGGAAAGGATGAGATAGGGTGGTCTCATTCATGGACAGAAGTTGAGAAATAAGAAAATAAAGGGGAAAGACAAAGCACACATTTGACTGGCTTGTTTTATTTATCCCAAAGTAAAGGATTCTGGAGGGTGTGGGGCTTTTCAGGTCCTGGTGTGTGATGGTACAGGAGGATTTAGGCTGGAAGTGAGTGTTTTGCAGAATACTGAAAAATTTTACATATAGGAACAAATGTATTTCTTGTAAACCATCTCTCCCACTAAAAATAAAGAATACATATATATAATCACCAAGGCACCTGTATAATAGCATTAAAGTCATTTTAGTAATAAATTATAGAAACAATCAAAATTATTTATACATGTATAAGATAGTATATATCAATGAAATATATAAACAAAAGCTAGGTGTGATAATCTGCATAACTTTACAAATAAGTGTACATCATGTTAATAAACAATAGTATTTATATATAACTCAATCCACAATGATTCAGGACCTAAAAAGGATTAGAAAATGAAATGAACTAAGGGGCTCTGTGATGGCACACCAAGTTGAGCATAAGCATTACCATGTGCAAGGAACTGGGTTTAAGCCCCCAGTCTTCACCTGCCAGCAGGGTACTTCATTAGTGGTGAAGCAGGGCTGCTAGTGTCTTTTGCTCTGTCTCTCTATATTTCTACCTTCCCTGTCAACTTTTCTGTCTTTATCCTGAATAAGTAAATAATCAAATGAATATTTTTTAAAAGAAAATGGAGTTACCTGAGAAATCGTGTACTTAGATTTCTTAGAGTTTTCAAAATCTCTATTTAAAAACAATGTTGGTAAATTTGGATTAGTCTGTGTTGCACCATCTTAGATTTTATTTCTAGTACTCTTATCTGCTAATATCAAGAGCAAGAAATTTCATATCTCTAAACATGAATTTACTTGTAGACAAATTATAGATTTAAAACTAATAAATATGGAGGAATTAATTTAATTAGTGGCTGAAAAGAGAGTTTCTGACTAGATTACCACATAGTAGAAGAAAGAGAATCCAGCAATGGGTCTGGGTTTACAGTGAGAAAAAGGACACAACTTAAAATAATCAGGAGATTTAGGGGAAAAAACAACAACACCTGAATAATATACACCATATCAATCAAAGTAGTAGAGGGGTGTGTCATAGATTCTTTGTGAAGGAGTCAAACTATCCTCTGTCATCTTCAAGATTACCAAGAATATCATCTATGATATTCAATAATTCTTTCAATATACATATTCCCCACTATCGCTCTGGAAACCCCAAATCAGTATTGGGTTCTTCCACAAGACTTATAAGAGCAGGAAAAAAAAAAAAAGAAGTCATGTAGGAAAAAATAACCTGTAAATTCTATAGCATCTATTTATACATCTCTTTATTGTTTATTTGTAAATATTAACCCAGATACTTAAAGTGGCTCATTCAATATCATTCAGAAAGATGGAGGTTATGGAGATGGCAGGGATGCGGGTGATGCAGAAGAGGAAGATGAAGAGGATGGAGGTGGCAGGGATGCAGGTGATGCAGGAGAGGGAGATGGAGAGGATGGAGGTGGCTGGGATGTGGGTGATGCAGGAGAGGGAGATGGAGAGGATAGAGTCGACAGGGATGTGGGAGATGCAGGAGAGGGAGAAGGAGAGGATGGAGGTGACAGGGATGCGGGTGATCCAGAAGAGGGAGATGGAAAGGATGGAGATGGCAGGGATGCAGGAGATGCAGAAGAGGGAGGAGGAGAGGATGGAGATGGTGGGGATGCAGGTGATGCAGAAGAGGGAGAAGGAGAGGATGGAGATGGCGGGGATGTCGGTAATGCAGGGGAGAAAGATGGAGAGGATGGAGTCAGCAGGGATGCGGGAGATGCAGAAGAGGGAGATGGAGAAGATGGAGATGGCGAGGCTGCGGATGATGAAGAAGAGGGAGATGGAGATAATAGAGATTGAGGGGATTCAGGGGATGCAGAAGACGGAGATAGAGAGGATGGAGATGGCAGAAAAAAATCTCAGTTGAGGATCTTTTACTGGCACTTCCATTTGAGCACAAACTTTACCATAAGCCAGGACCCCATTCAAGCCAGTTTCCCAATGCAGGGAGGACGCATCATGAGTGATGAATTAGGTCTGCAGATGTCTATTTCCATATCTCCCCCCACTTCTCAATTTCTGTCTATCATATTAAATAAACTAGAAAGAAAAGAAAAGAAACTTGCTGCCAGGAATGTTTTGTGGATGTTTTTTGCCGGAGAGATAACTCTGGTGGCAAAAGAAAATAAAAGAAAAAGTTGAAGGAAGTGAAGGAATAGGAGGAGGAGAATAAGAAAAAGAAGTAGGAGGAGGAGAAAAAAAGGTTTGGGGATAATTCATTATGGTTATGAAGAAGACTCTCATGCCTGAGACTCTAAAGTCCCTGGTTCAATCCCCAATACCACCATAAGCCAAAGCAATCAGTGTTCTGGTTGTGTTCTCTCTCTCTCTCTCTCTCTCTCTCTCTCTCTCTCTCCCCCCCCCATCTCTTGCACGCATATTAAAATAATTGAGTATTGAAAAAGATGTTTACTGGGAGTCGGCGGGAGGTAGCACAGTGGGTTAAACACACGTGGTGCAAGGACCTGCACAAGCATCCAGGTTAGAGTCCCCGGCTCCCCACCTGCAGGGGAATCGCTTCACAGGCAGTGAAGCAGGTCTTCAGGTGTTTGTCTTTCTCTCCCCCTCTCTGTCTTCCCCTCCTCTCTCCATTTCTCTCTGTTCTATCCAACAATGATGACATCAATAATAACTACAATAAAACAACAAGGACAACAAAAATGGAAAATAAAATTAAAAAGAAAAAGATGTTTACTTTAAAGCCTTGTTCTATTAAATATACATGATAAAATAAAGATAACATTAAAAAAACAAAAACTAAATGACTACTGCCTTATTACTCACACACACGCACACACACAAAAAGCCCAAATTAAGTTCTGTCAAGTTTGGAAAGAAACACATTTAAAACTTAAGGACAGAGGAAGGTGGGTGTGTTAGTGAGCACTGCAAATTACATTTTGCTTTCCATATACCTAACAGAATTCCAGAAGCTGGCTTTGTGAAAATTGACAAATTGCCTTGGGTCACACTGATCTAGAGGTTATACAGACCCAGAACACAGCTGGAGTCCCTACCTAAAAAACTGTAGCTTCTCTGATTCCCTGGTCACCTAGAACCTTATCTGAGGAATATGTGGAGGCTTCCTGAGACAGCCAGAGCCTGCACCTACAACTTCATTGCAGGCCCTTCCTCCCTAGCCTGCACCTGCAACCTGTCCCGAACCCTTCCTTCACTCCCTACTCTCTATTCCTAAAACCTCTGTTATCTGAGATACTACAATGATTTTTTTTGAGAAATGAGTGTCTGCTATTGTTTCAGGTTTTTCTAAGCACCAGCTTAAATATAGATGGTTCTTTTTCTATTCCTTCCTCTTTTTTTTTTCCTCCAGGGTTATCGCTGGGGCTCAGTGCCTGTACTAAGAATCCATTGCTTCTGGTGGCCATTTTTGTTGTTGTTGGATGGGACAGAGAGACATTGAGAGACAAGGGGAATACATAGAGAAGGAGAGAAAGATAGAAACCTGCAGACCTGCTTCACTGTTTTTGAAGCCACTCCCATCAGGTGGGGAGGTTTGAACAGGGATCCTTGAGCGGGTCTTTGCACTTTGCACTATGTGCGCTTAACCACCTGACCCCCAAATATAGATTTTTCTTAAACCAACCCTTGCCTCTTGAATAACTGACTTTTTGAGTGGCATGAGCCAAATCTTCATTTGGTAACAAAGAGAAAAGGAAAGAAGGAAAGAAAGAAGGAAAGAGGGAGGGAGGGAGAATAGATAAATACCAATACAAAGAAAGTTAACTTACCTTAATGTTTATAAGATGGATTTTTAAGACAAAAAGTAATATTAGTGACAGTGGGCTATTAAGAACTAAACTCACTAGAAAAAAAATAGTCATTTTAACTGAACACTCTGAATCTATTTTTTTAAGGTAAAAATTCAGTTTCAGGGCAAAGTAGCCAAATACAGAAAGTACTACTTTTCTTTTTACTATAAAAATCAGAAATAAAACAATAAGTCACTACATTGTTGGTGACTTTTTTCCCATTTTCTAAATTTTCTTGATTTTTGTGATATTACTTTCACCGTTAAAACACTTTATCCCCCAAATGCAATATGGTGGCAATTTTTTTAAATTAATTGAGGGCTTTGGTAAGCTTGATTGTGGTTTTTACTATGTCTAGAATGAGTATATGACATTATTAACTGGTATTCCAATGTTTACCAGACTGAGTATATTTTAAAAATCAGTCTAACTGGTTTTTTGGTTTTGTTTTGTTTTTTCTAAAAGTACAGCTTACTGGTAGGTATAAATAGCTCATATTTAAATGTATCCTTTAACTCAAACATTTTTTTAAAAAATAGCCTATTTGATGTATTACACCAAAGTAAAGCACTCTGGGGCTGGGGCACTGTTCAGGTCCTGGAACATGATAAGGGAGGAGGACCTAGGCAGGGAATTAGAGTGTTATGTGAAAAACTGAGAAATGTTACACGTGTACCAACTACTGTTTATTTTACTGTTGACTACAAACTATTAATACCCACAATAAGAAAAAAAAATAGCCAGGTTTACCAGTTTGCTTTCCAAAGAATTAAATGTTTGAAATATTGCATAATAATTCACTCCAATTTATTTTACTTATTTACTTATTTAGAAACAGAGACAGTAGGGGCAGAGTACTGTAGAGAGGCAGGTAAATCACAGCTCTGAAAACTCCCTTCAATATAGAGGGGGCTGGGCTCAAATCTGGGCCACACACATGGCAAAGTGGGGCATTATCTAAGTGAGTTATTATTTTGCTGACCCCACTCCAGAACTACATCCTTGGGATCCACCTGTCTCAGCTTGTCACCTTCCAAGACAATTTCCAAGTTGCCAAACCAAATTCCTAATGCCTCCAAAGTGCTTTCTGCTTTTCTTTGATCAGTACATCTTTTTTTTTTTTTTCCTGCTCATTTAAGATAGACATGGTAACCAAACAGCCTGATCCCTGGTCTAGTTCTGCAGTGCTCAGGGGTCACTCAGACTCAGTCCTTCTTTGACTTTGCAAACACGAGCTATTCGGAGAGCTATTCCTCCTTTTTTTTTTTTTTTTGTTTAAACCCTTGGAGAGCAGAGATATTTCTAGGGTCAAATCCTTTTACTCTATAAATATAATATAATACATATTTAATAGATTTATTTATTTATTTATTTACTTATTTATTTATTTATTCTTTGTGTTCTCAGCAAGTCCCAGCAAGAACTTTCAGTTTCCCATCAGCAGTATTGACAGCTGTTGGCTTCGCTCGGGATTTACAAGCGATTTGGCCCCACGTGATGGGCGACTTGTGCAGAAATGTAGCGTTGACATGAAAAAAGTCTCTTATAGTTGAGCCTTAAAACTTCAAAACTCTATGGGAGTTGGGCAGTAGCACAGCGGGTTAAGCTCACATGGCTCAAAGCACAAGGTCGGTCTCATAAGGATCCCCATTGGATCCCCACTTCCCACCTGCAGGGGAGTCACTTCACAGGCTGTGAAGCAGGTCTGCAGGTGTCTATCTTTCTCTCCCTTTCTCTGTCTTCCCCTCCTCTCTCCATTTCTCTCTATCCTATCCAACAATAATGACATCAGCAATAATAACTACAACAACAATAAAAAGAGAAATAAATAAATATTTTTTAAAAACTTCAGAACTCTAAAATGCCTAAAAAGTGAGTGCCTGGAAGTCTAGAACTCCGGTGCTTGAGACAGAAATTTGTGTATCTGTATGTTTTCATCTTTTTCCCAAGATGAAAATGTGTACACACTAATCCTGTCATTTCTCAAAGCAAATTGTAAACACTGTAGAAAAGAAGATGGTATGTAGGAGGGATTGTGACATGAGCCACAGCCAGAAGAGAAGCATCTTTAAGACAGAATTCATCGAACAGTTGTAAAGATCCTACAAATTCTTGGAAACAACAGAAACAAAATAGTGCCTGAAATTATCACCAGGATCTATTAGGCTAAAACATATGAACTTAGAAACCCAATATAAACAGTCTCATCAGACAGTGGTGCACCTGGTTCAGCACACACACTACAGTGCCCAAGGATTCAGGTTCAAGCCATTGGTCCCCACCTACATGGAGAAAGCTTCACAAGTGTTGAAGTAGAGCTACAGGTGTCTCTCTGTCTTTCTCCTTCTCTATATCTTCCTCCCCTCTCACTTTTTCTGTCTTTATCCAATAATAAACAATTTAAAAATGAAATAAATTATTTAAAAACAGTCTCAATAATATAAATTATTATTTGGGAGCAACTATAAATATGTGTTTAAGCTTTGTGTAGTTTACTAAACTGTTAATTGGAAACATGTATATACATGATCCTCTATATTAAAGTTTACTAGAAAATAAAATCAGCAGGATATATACATGTGTGTGAGAATATATATGTATATGTGCATAAACATACATGTGTATACCATGTGTGTATTTGTGTATACATAGAGGATTTTTAATAAGGAATTGGCATATATGATTGTGAAGACTGACAAGTTCAGGATCTATAATGTATATTTGCAGACTGAAGACAGAAGACCCTCAGCAGTACACAAGAAATCTAACAGCAACTAGCTGCAGAACTACCTACTAGGGGAACAAACCTATTCTTTTATTATTATTATTATCTTTATTTATTTATTAGATAGAGACAGCCAGAAATTGAGAGGGAAAGGGGTGATAGAGAGGGAGAGAGATAGAGAGACACCTGCAGCACTGCTTCACCACTCGTGAAGCTTCTCCCTTGCAGATGGGGACTGGGGGCTTGAACCCGGGTCCTTGAGCACTATAACATGTGCGTGTAACCAGATGTGCCACCACCCAGCCCCTGGGAACAGACATATTCTAATTAGAGTTTTAACTGATTTATTTAAAGCTCACTGATTTATGTGTCTGGGAGATGGTTCAGTGGGCAGAGTGCAAGATGTAGTATGCAAGGTTCAATATTTGATTCCTGGCACTGGCACCATATAAACTGGAGTTGAATAATCTACAAGCGTATTTCTTTCTCTTAGTCTCTCATTACATAAATAAAGTTCCCTGATTTACATGTTGATTTTTTTTCTGTCAAATGTGTCATTGTAACTTGGTGCTTTCATGACTCCACACTTCCCAGTGGCCAAATGTATTTGATAGAGTTTGAAAGACATTGATAAAGGAGGAGGAGGAGGAGGAGAAGGAGGAGGAGAGAGAGAGAGAGAGAGAGAGAGAGAGAGGAGAGCCACCTACAATGCTGTTTCACAAGTTGTGAGGTACCCTCTATAGGTGGGGACTTTTGGCTTGAATCTCTATCCTCATTAAAAGTAATCTATCATCCCCCTTTACATATTAATCTTACTCCAAAACTCTCAAGTTCACACATTAAATTAAAAATCAACCCCCTTAAAGTTTTTATTTATTTATTTATTATCTATCTATCTATCTATCTAGCCTTCAGGGTTATCACTGGGTCTAGGTGCCTGCACTATGAATCCACTGCTCTTGGGGCCATTTTTTTTTTAATTTTTGGTAGGAGAGAGAGAAATTAAGAGGGGGGGGGAGACAGACAGACAGAGAGAGAGAGAGAGACCTGCAGACCTACTTTACCACGTATGAAGAGATGTCCCCTACATGTGGGGATGGATCCTTGCACAGTTCCTTGGGCTTCATACTATGTGCACTTAAGCTATTGCACTACTCCCCAACCCCCTAAGCCCCTTATATTTTACTACAAATAGTTAAGAATATCTTTGGCTTTAATTTTTAATTCATTCATACAAAACAGCTAGTACTATATTTGGATATCCATGTTTTATTAAAAAGATTAAGAAGGTGTGTCTATCTTTTCCCTAGTTTGGTCTATTTATTTTTAGTTATTTAGGCTTCATCTTTTTATATCCTTTGTGAGCGCTGAAACTTCATTGTACTACATTAGGTGCAAAGAGTATGTCCACAGTTGTTAGGTTTATACATTTACAATATTTGTCATACAACTATTCATTTTTAAACTTTTTGGATGATGACTGTACCTACAATGGTGGCACTGCCTTATGACATGGTAGAGGTTAAGGAAGTGCTCAAATACTGTAAAAAATGCCTCCTGCTATTATCTGTCAGTAGGGCAGATCTTCTCTTTCTGTGTAGTGGTTGAAGATACTTTAAATGGACCTTAAGAAGTCTCACAATACTGGTATTTTCTAGACCACTACTCAGTTCAGGTTTAAAATGGTGCTGGAAATTTGAACTCGGAACTTCTAACAACAAAAAAAAAGTCTTTTATGTAACCATTATGTTAACTTCCCAGTGCCACCCAGAACAATTTTTTGATATGAAAATTATCAAACACTAAGTGTTAGTTCAAAACTTAACCTGTATTCTACAAACAGGGTCTTAACTCTCCTTTATCAAAGAGAGTAGTTCAGTGTCTTTTCTATCCTCTTTTTACTTCAGCCCATGAGAACAGCTGTGTTAACTGGAACTTATTCCTTTTTGGAGATGCCTTTATTATAAAATCACTAATGTGCATTGTTTTCCCCATGAAGTCATCATAATAGAGGGAGAAATGAGATCTAAGTGTGAAAGTCAGTATAAGAAACTTCAGCTGATTGAAAAACAAGCTACAACTACATGTTGTATGTAAGTACTGTTTCTCATGAGACCACTTGGTCTTTACTAGTTCTGTGATAAATCTGTCTATAAATGGAGAGTGTCTTAGAATGTTGTTTCCTATTTGGATATTTAGAATTTAATAGGAGAAACTACTGAGAGGTGAGATGAGATGGGAGTTGGGGTGCATGGTAGTTCTCCTGATCCTTAGGGTTGATAGTGGCTCTTATCCCTGGGTCAAAATAAGTGAACTGAGTATACTGCTATGCTGACTTAACAGAAAATTTTATTACTGGTAAAGGTAGTTGAGAGCAGCCAGGTAAAAAATTTCAGAGGAAGTATTCAGCATACCTTGCCTCCTTCTCAGGCTTTCAGGGCTAAAATAGAAATTATCTCTTCTGGTTACTTTTGGTCGAATCCTCAGGTCTGATTTATGGTTGGCCATAAATCATTATCTCTTGGTGGTTCCAGAAGGAAAGATGTCTAGTGTATGTAGTCTTTCTTTATCTCTAGCTCCTTTCTAGTTCTTAGTGGTTGTCTTTACAGTATTTGTTAGTCCTGCACCCATTTTAAAAACATCCTATTTTCTTCAACACCTTCCACGGGGAGATAGAAGGTTGTACCTATGTGCCAACAACAACTGTTCTGTAAACCATTATTTCCACCCTAGTGCATCCCGTGAGTACCCATTCATTGGGGAAACTGACGATCCTTCCTAGCCAACTGAATCCACATGGATCCCAGTCACTTCCAAAGCCAGCAACAAGCAGCTCCTGACAGCTTTCAAGCTGTTGGTCCTGCTCTTCGAGTCCTCCAACTTAATGTTGAGGGGCTATCCTTTGCCAAACGCATTCTTATTGGTCAATTGGCGATACAGCATCAGGCAGATGTTATTTGCCTATAAGAAACACATATAGCAGTCTATGAAGCTGCTCGATTCACCATCAGTGGATTCGATTTAATATGCTATAATCTCCATCCTAAACACGGCCGAGCCATCTACGCTAAATCGTATCTTGTGGATGTTTACCATACGGCCTCTTCGACCTTCTACGACTCCATTACTATTGAAACTATTCAGCTCGTCAACGTATATAAGCCTCCCAGTGCCTCATGGGATAATGAGGTCCTGCCTAGCCCAAATCACCCAGCCGTTTACGTTGGAGACTTTAATAATCATCACCAAGACTGGTGATATTCCTCCACTCGTGCTGACAGCTCTATCTTAGCCAACTGGGCTTCAGCGAATGACCTCTCCCTATTATACGATCCCAAACAGCCAGGCTCTTTTCACAGTGCTAGATGGAATAAAGACTCGTAACCCGACCTGTGCTGGATTAGCACAGTCAACAGCCAAGCCTTTCCCGCTACGAGACAGGTTCTCAAGATCTTCAGTCATCATCGCCCAGCTATCATCCACATTGGTCTCCAGCTCCCACTGATTCTGTGCTCAGAGAAACTAAGATGGAACTTTCAGAAAGCAAACTGGCATCTGTTCAGTGATCTTACCAACAAATCTATTCCTGCAATTCCAATTAACTCTATCCCCTCTGAAGATTCCTACAGGCGCTTCCGCCAAGCCATCTTCAAAGCAGCTTCCCAAGCCATTCCTCGTGGGAGACGTGCTAACTATACTCCTTGTCTTGATGCTGAATGCGAGCAACTACTAAAGCAGTGTGATGAGTCGGGCGACCCAGATGTGGCTGACCATCTCATTGCCTCCCTGGATGCAGCACACCAAGCCCGCTGGCAACAACTCACAGAAAGTCTGAACTTCACCCACTCAAGTAGGAAGGCCTGGAAGCTTCTTCATAGTCTGGGTGCCAGTAGCCAACCCTCTCCCGTCTCCCATCCTCCCGTATCTCCAAACTCAGTGGCCAGTCACCTAACTCAAGTTGGACGTGCTAAGATTGACCCAGTCTGGAAAAGAGAAATTTCCCGGCTGCTGGCTATGATAACATCACCCCAGAACTCATTCTTTTTTTTTTTAATTTTTTTTATTTAAGAAAGGATTAATGAACAAAAACATAAGGTAGGAGGGGTACAACTCCACACAATTCCCACCACCAGAACTCCATATCCCATCCCCTCCCCTGACAGCTTTCCCATTCTCTATCCCTCTGGGAGCATGGACCCAGAGTCATTGAGGGTTGCAGAAGGTAGAAGGTCTGGCTTCTGTAATTGCTTCCCCGCTGAACGTGGGCGTTGACTGGTCGGTCCATACTCCCAGTCTGCCTCTCTCTTTCCCTAGTAAGGTGTGTCTCTGGGGAAGCTGAGCTCCAGAACACATTGGTGGGGTCTTCAATCCAGGGAAGCCTGGCCAGCATCCTGGTGGCATCTGGAACCTGGTGATTGAAAAGAGAGTTAACATACGAAGCCAAACAATTTGTTGAGCAATCATGGATCCCAAGCTTGGAATAGTGGAGAGGAAGTGTTAGGGAGGTACTCACTGCAAACTCTAGTGAACTTCTGCTTTCAGGTATATAATTTGCAGTAGTTTATAGATACGTGTGAACATAAGCTCTCTCTCACAGAAACTGGTGTATATCTAGGTTATGGGACTTTTTTAGAAAGTGAACTACCTGAGATGAAATTAGAGTGTACTGTAAAAGGAAAGGTCTCACCCGAGTAATGAAGCTGAAGGGTTGTCATTCCACACGTGAAGTCTCTGGACACAGTCTGAGGTAAAGCATGTTGAGGTGGCAATCTTTGCATTGGTTAGGTTGTGATCTGCGGATGCAATATTATTTGGTTTGGATTGGGAGAGGCATATGGGAAAGTGGGCCCTATCCAACGGTTCTAGGACTGGGGGAAGTAGGGGCTCTATAGTGGAGATGTGAGGTTCCTGCTGTCTTAGGGTTCAAAAAGACAATCGATAGTTAATGTTATCATCACATTATTTGGTAATTGGATTAACTTTGAAAAGTCCTTTTGTTATGGTTTGCTGTACAGTACCCAGTATCTTGTATATAGCTGTGCTATTGGTTGCTTCTAATCTACTTGGTCTAGGCTTTTGAGAGAGTCCGCATATCAAATACACAGCCTATATATTAAAAAGATTCAGTTTGTGTTTTCAGAAACTTTGAGACATACAACTGATTTTCCCCCTCTCATATTAATTAACTACTTATTTATATGTCTACATTTTGCTAGGAGTGTACATAAACACCATTCCCATCACCAAAAGACTGTGACCCATCCCTCCCACCCACTCCCACCCCCCACTGGCCCAGGAAGCTGCATGTCTACCCCTAACCACTGGGTTTTTACTTTGGTGCCCTACTTACAATTTGATCAGGTCCTGCTTTTAGTTTCCCTTTCAGATCTTCTTAGTCAACTTCTGTTGATGAGTGGGATCATCCCATACTCATCTTTATCTTTCTGACTTAGTTCACTTAACATAATTCCTTCTAGCTCTGTCCAAGATGGGTCAGAAAAATATGGAACGCTTCACGAATTTGCGTGTCATCCTTGCACAGGGGTCATGCTAAGCTTCTCTGTATCGTTCCAATTTTAGTATATGTGCTGCCGAAGCGAGCACCAGAACTCATTCTTAACTTGGGCCCCGTGGCAAATAAGTGGCCCACTACATTCCTGTCCCATATCTTGGAATCCAAATCTATGCCCAAAATTTGGCGTCGTGCCAGGATAATAGCAGTTTTGAAACCAAAGGAAGACCCAACACTGGTCGCCAGCTATAGACCAATTTCTTTCCTCTCCGTGTGTTACAAACTCTTTGAGAGGCTGCTTCTGTCACATATTTCTCCTCTTACAGAGAAATTCCTATCACCTGCCCAAGCTGGTTTCCGCACAGGAAGATCTACCTGCGAACAAGTCTTGGCCCTCTCAACTTACATTGAAAATGGATTCTGAAGAATTTAAAGATGGGTGCTGTCTTTGTTGATCTCACAGCAGCCTATGACATGGTCTGGCACCGTGGTCTCCTAGTCAAGATCTCAAGATGCCTGCCTCCATGGTTGGCCAACACTATATCATTTCTTCTCCAAACAGAAGATTCCGGGTGCATCTGGGTGACAAGTCTAGCAGATGGAGACTTGTCTCAAGTGGCCTCCCCCAGGACTCTGTTCTGGCTCCTACGCTATTTAATATTTACATCAATGACCTTCCAGAAACTTCTTGAAGGAAGTTCATCTAAGCCGATGACATCTTCTGTGCAACTCAGGCATCCAAGTTTGACATCCTAAAGGAAACACGAAAGACATGTCTCTGCTATCTGATTACTGTAAAAAATGGTGACTAATCCTTAGCACTGCAAAAAACGGTATAATCTGTTTTCCATCTACACCATGCCTCGGCCTTGCGTGAGCTTAATGTGCAGCTTGACGATACAAGAATCCAGCATGAAGCCCAGCCAGTCAATCTTGGCGTTACTCTCGATCGCACCCTGTCATTTCATGAACATCTCATAAAAACTGCAGCAAAGGTGGGCGCGAGGAATAACATCATTGCAAGACTGGCCAGCTCCTCATGGGGCGCGAGCGCTTCCACACTACGATCATCATCTCTGGCATTATGCTATTCCACTGCAGAATACTGTGCCCCAGTATGGTTCCGTAGCCCCCATGTCCACTTGGTCGATTCCAAATTATATTCCTCCATGAGGATAATTTCTGGAACCATCCGTTCCACCCCGGTTCCATGGCTGCCAGTTCTTAGCAACATCGCCCCGCCAGATATTCGTCAGGATGCGGCATCATCTAAGTTCATTTCCCACGTCTACGTTCGACCGGACCTGCCAATATATGCAGATATCTTCACTCACCCTGCCCAACGCTTGACGTCTCATCACCCAATCTGGTCCCCTACGCCTACACTTAACTTCTCTGTTCCAGACTCTTGGAAACAGAGTTGGCTGTCAGCTGAGGTAAAGAACAAACACCTCATCACAGACCCCTGCAAGCGTCAACCCGGCTTTGACCTAGCACGTTATGATTGGGCCCTCCTCAATCGCTATCGAACAGGCCATGGCCGGTGCGCCGCTATGTTCCATCGCTGGGGAGCCAGAGACGACCCGAACTGCCCCTGCGGTTACAGACAGACTATGACCCACATAGTCAACAACTGCCACCTCTCCAGATTCAAAGGAGGTCTTGAAACTTTACATCAGGCTCAACCTGACGCTGTTGACTGGCTACGGAAGAAGGGCAAATGCTAGAAGAAGAAGTATCTTAATACTAGTAAACTGGTTTTACTGGAAACAGTTACAAAGCAGAATGTTTTGAGTCAAAGAAATGTGTCATTTTCAAGAGTATTGTGTAGCATCTTGTTTACCTTTCGCCTTCTCTTCAGTAATACTGATTGGATTTTGCTTGGATTCATTAGATTAATGTCAAGAGAGAAAATAGATTTGTCAAATCTTTGGGTAATGATTGATGTCAGTTGAAATGCAATTGAATTTCATTCTTTTGGGATCAAGAGATAGTCTAAAAATAACAAAGTATTTCTAGCTACTAACTTGATATAACTTCTTCATTTGACTAAAGAACATAAATACCAACTCATTTTCTTTCTCCTAGCTCTCTTTCATAACAAATATTCAGAATCCATTCTGCAAATATTTAGACTAGTGGTCTTTTTAAAAGATAATTCTCTTTGGTATCTTGATTTTGTGTCCAGTTGGGAATTCTGATTCTACTTAAGATCCAAACTGAAATTTACCTATACCAAATGCATTAGCATTGCCACAATGAGGTAATGATATGAACTCTGCCATATTTCTCAGAGAATGAATCAGAAATTCTTTTGTTTTTTTAACCAGAGCACTGTTCAGCTCTGGTTTATGGTGGTGTGGGGGATTGAATCTGGGACTTTGGAGCTTCAGGCATGAGAGTCTTTATAACCATTATGCTATCTACCCTTCGCCTGAATCAGAAATTTTAAGATATTGGTGGAGAAAAAGTGTTAAGGCTATCTGTTTCTATCTGTAGTGTGTTTACTATTATTTAAACAAAAGGTATGTCCAGGTCCTTAGACTATTATTTGTGAATTGAAATGAACTTAATTGGGAAAAGGATTTTTATATTAAGGTCTATAAGCTTAAATCCATTTAGATTTAGGGAATGCCTTAAAACCAATTAAATATTCTTTCAAGAAATGGAATGGATTTAGATATGTAGGAAGAGGGGATAAGTTCATGTGAAGATAAAAGGTTTGTAGGGTCTTAGTCAGGGAATCCTTAGTTTCCCACATAGATAATATGGGCCTAGGCCTCCAGTAGATCCCTCTCTCTACCATTACTGCTCACTTCCATCAGGAATATCATTATAAGTCCCTTTGTGGGGTTCTTTAGGACAGTACTCACTTAACTAGCAATGGTGGGGACTGCCTCACTCTCCAAAGGGAGACTTCTTAGCCTCCTTACACCCTCATATCCTAATTTCCTCTGCTTTATCCCTACTTCATTGTTTCTGTTTATTAATTATTTTGTCTTGCTTTCCATCTTACTGCCTTTCAGCTATCAAGTTGCAGATGTTACTATGATTCCTTCTTGACTTCCCAGAGCAGATTATCTCACCTATGTGTCCTGGAACTTCTACTTTCTGGAGCCCAACCCAACTAAGGAAAGATAGAAACAGGCTGGGGATATTGTCCATGTTTAGCAGAGAAGCAATTTCAGAACACAGAACTTCTACCTTCTGCATCCTCAAACTAATTTTGTTCCATACACCCAGAGGGGTAAATGGTAAAGGAAGTAAACCAGAGAACTCTGTACCTCCATTCTACCTGGACCTGAAGTGTTTGTCACCAGAAACCTTGTGTTTATACCAGTGATGAAAGAAAAGTGAATCTGGAAAATACCAGCAGAAACCAAGCACTGTTTCTCTTATCTGAGAGAGAGAGAAAGGAAAAAAAGGAAAGACACCCGGAAGTAGTAATATGTATAAAGGTAACTTAGAAAGGAACTGAAGGACGGCTGGGTAGTAGTACAGTGGGTTAAATGCACATGGCACAAAGCACAAGGACCAGGTTAGGATCCGGGTTCGAGCACTCAGATTCCCACCTGCAAGAAGGTCACTTCATAAGCTGTGAAGCAGGTCTGCAAGTGTCTATCTTTTTCTCCCCCTCTCTGTCTTCCTCATCTCTCTTGATTTCTCTCTTTCTCCCATCAAAGATCCAGCGACAGCAACAACAACAATGGCAACAAAAATGGAAAAAATGGCCTCTGGGAGCAGTGGATTCATAGTGCATCATCAAGCCTCAGCAATAACCTTGGCGGCAAAAAAAAAAAAAGAGAGAGAGAGAGAAGAAAAGAAGGAAGTGAAGGCAGTACCATTAAAAATTGAAAACAATACATATACATAGATATAGATAGATAGATAGATAGATAGATAGATAGATAGATAGATAGATAGATATAGAATTAGCCCGTATTAGTGACCTTGGGAGAACTTTCCAATGGAGAGGATGAAGACACAAAACTCTGGTTGTGGGAATCATGTAGAATTATACTCCTATTATCTTATAAATTTCTACATCAATATTAAACTACTAAAAAATACATTTAAAAAGAAAAAAAAAGATGGAGGGTTTGTGCAGTCCAAAGACTAGAAACACTTCAAACTATCAGAAGCTGAAAGAGGCAAAGGAAGACTCATCTTTCTAGAATCTCTGTAAGAAAAAGTACAGCCTTATCACTACCTTGATGTAGAAATTATGATCTCTAAAACTGTGATAGATTCCATTTATTCATTTAAATGACTGATTTTGTGCCAACTTACTAGAACAGTCCTAGAAAACAGAGGTTTTGATACTTGAAGATAAGGTGGTACCATTTTAAGTATCAGAACATGTGAAAATTGCTTTTGGTTTGGAAGATTGGAAGAAACCAGAAGAAATCTGATGTGTAAGCTAGGAAAACCATCATTGCATTGAAGAGATGGTTAGTATAAATACACCCATGAAATTTCATTTTGGTAAGGACTTAGAAGGAAATGAAATTTATGTTAGAAAAAGTGATGGCGTTAAATGTGGTGTGACGAGCAGAATGCTGATAGAAATATGAATCTTAATGGTGCTTCTGGCTATGTCTTACAGGAAAACAAAGAATACGCTATTGGAAACTGAAGGAAAACTTATTATCACTATAAAATGGTAGAAAATTTTATGGAGTGCTTTTTTCTGTTGAGTGGAAAACAAAATTTATAATTAAGAAAATTTAATTTTTAGCAGAAGAGAATTCCAAGAGAAAATTAATTTTGGCCTGACTTCTCTGTGTGCTTATTGAAAAACACAAAAGGAGAACAAAGCAATCAAGCAAAAATAAGTAGCATTTGATAATTTGAAAGGTTTTCTTTATATATAGACTGCAAAGAATGTCTAAAACAGGATGTTTGGGAAAACTCACTAAGGGTATGGATGGAAAATCTTCCAGTGAAAATATTAGGTAGTGGGCATGTGGGTCCTATCACATGGAAGAATAGAAATATTAAAACCTTCACATAAAGGAAATCTTTGTTGTTGCCACTCAAATGTACAAGAAGAATGGAATATTGCTCAAATCAATCTTTCTCTTTCTTTCTTTGAGATAATATTTTTATATAAGTATGGGCTACAGAGGTAAACCTTGGTAAAAACAGGATCCGACCTTAAATTCTTATTTTCCCTAAAGCCAAAAGACAAGCAGAAATAATAGTGACTGTGAGTTCTCAGGTCTTCTGGATGAATGTCAGAGCCCCATTTTGGTAGCCCTGTCCTTTGAAAAGTATATGTACAGTGTTATTACACAGGAAAGAACTATCAGTACTTTCTCATCTAATGATATAGATATTTTTTATATATGCACACAAGGTTTTCTTTTAGAGCATTGTATTGGTAGAAACATGCTCAGCTTGTGCTAAGTGTGGAATAAAGACGGATCTAAGGGAGGATTTGTGAAAACTGAGACAGAGATTGGTGTCACACTACCATAAATCCAGAACACTGAAGTTACCTTAAGCCAAAAGTAAGGAAAGTTTCATCTAGAAACTCCAGTGGGAGTGACACTGTGCCAATACTTTTATTTCATCTATTACATTTCCAGTACTATGGGATACTACATTTATTTTATTTTGATAAGATATAGAGAATTTAAAGAGGGCCATGGAATAACTGGGACCAAATCACCTCTCTTCCCAAGACAAAAATAAATACAAGAGACCCAACTGAAGTGATAATCTACAGCTGAAAGTTCTGTAGCCTCAAGTGGGTGTTAGAGCGAAAAGGGGTGGGGGCGCAGGTTGAAGAATAGCAAAGTCAAATCAGAGTTCTGGGTGGCACCGGCGCTGAGCTGTGCCATTCTGACTATTTGACTTTAAGCTCAGCAAGCAAGTAACATTGTTCCTAGTGCCAGAAGAAAAGAGACAGGAAAGCGACCACGTAGACATGCAGCTTCCTGGGCCAGTGGGGGGTGGGAGTGGGTGGGAGGGATGGGTCACAGTCTTTTGGTGGTGGGAATGGTGTTTATGTACACTCCTAGCAAAGTATAGACATATAAATCACTAGTTAATTAATATGAGAGGGGGAAAATCAGTTGTATGTCTCAAAGTTTTTCAAAACACAAACTGAATCTTTTTAATATATAGGCTGTGTATTTGATATGCGGACTCTCTCAAAAGCCTAGACCAAGTAGATCAGAAGCATCCAATAGCACAGCTATATACAAGATACTGGGTACTGTACAGCAAACCATAACAAAAGGACTTTTCAAAGTTAACCCAATTACCAAATAATGTGATGATAACATTAACTATCGATTGTCTTTTTGAACCCTAAGACAGCAGGAGCCTCACATCTCCACTATAGAGCCCCTACTTCCCTAAGTTCTGGAACCCTTGGATAGGGCCCACTTTCCCATATGCCTCTCCCAATCCATATCAAATAATATTGCATCTACCAATCACAACCTAACCAACACAACGATTGCCACCTCAATATGCTTCACTTCAGACTGTGTCCAGAGACTTCAGGTGTGGAATGACAACCCTTCAGCTTCATTACTCGGGTGAGACCTTTCCTTTCATAGTATTCTCTAATTCCATCCCAGGTAGATCACTTTCTAACAAAGTCCCAAAACCTAGATATACACCAGTTTCTGTGAGAGAGAGCATATGTTCACACGTATCCATAAACTACTGCAAAATATATACCTGAAAGCAGAAGTACACTAGAGTTTGCAGTGAGTACCCCCTAACACTTCCTCTCCACTATTCCAAGCTTTGGGTCCATGATTGCTCAACAATTTGTTTGGCTTCGTATGTTAACTCTCTTTTCAGTCAGCAGGTTCCAGATGCCATCAGGATGCTGGCCAGGCTTCCCTGGATTGAAGACCCCACCAATGTGTCCTGGAGCTCAGCTTCCCCAGAGACACACCCTAATAGGGAAAGAGAGAGGCTGACTGGGAGTATGGACTGACCAGTCAATGCCTATGTTCAGCAGGGAAGCAATTATAGAAGCCAGACCTTCCACCTTTTGCAGCCCACAATGACCCTGGGTCCATGCTCCCAGAGGGCTAGAGAATGGGAAAGCTACCAGGGGAGGGAGTGGGATATGGAGATTGGGTGGTGGGAATTGTGTGGAGTTGTACCCCTCTTACCCTATGGTTTTGTTAATTAATCCTTTCTTAAATAAAAATAAATAAATAAATAAATAAATAAGAAAAGAGACAGGGGCTTAAAACCTTTTAGTCTTTTGCTCAGGGGGCTTTAGCCTTCTAAATTTAAGGCAACGACACAACATAAAACAGGACATTTGTGACTACAGGACAGGCCAAAATAACCACCACCCCATCCCACCCACCACAGATCATACAAACATGAGAAACCTAGAAATCACAATACTACCACCTGCTGGCCATCAGTAGCCATCGCAAAAAAAAAAAAATGTGCTGGCAGAGAAACAACTAAACAGCCAACTATGCCATATCAGACAAACAGAAATAAAACAGAGCAAAAGCTAGGAATTACAAATTTAGAGAGACTGTCAGATACAGACTACACTGAGCTCATTATGAGGACTCTCCAAGAAATTAAGCAAGAATTAAGAGAGGCCCAACAACAGATGAGTGGCTGAGAAAGCTGTGGTATATATACACAATGGAATACTATACAGCTATCAAGAACAATGAGCCCACCTTCTCTGACCCATCTTGGACAGAGCTAGAAGGAATTATGTTAAGAGAGCTAAGTCAGAAAGATAAAGATGAGTATGGGATGATCCCACTCATCAACAGAAGTTGAGTAAGAAGATCTGAAAGGGAAACTAAAAGCAGGTTCTGACTAAATTGAAAGAAGGGCACCAAAGTAAAAACCCTGTGGTGAGGGGGAGGGTGGAGATGAGGCTTCCTGGGCCTGTGGGGTGTGGGGGTGGGTGGGTGGGATGGGTCACAGTCTTTTGGTGGTGGGAATGGTGTTTATGTACACTCCTAGCAAAGTGTAGTCACATAAATCACTAGTTAATTAATATGAGAGGGGGAAAATTAATTGTATGTCTCGAAGTTTTTGAAACACAGACTGACTCTTTTTAATATATAGGCTGTGTATTTGATATGCGGACTCTCTCAAAAGCCTAGACCAAGTAGATCAAAAACAACCAGTGGCACCGCTATATAAAATACTGGGTACTATACAGCAAACCCTAACAAAAGGATTTTTCAAAGTTAACCCAATTACCAAATAATGTGATGATAACATTAACTATCAATTGTCTTTTGGAACCCTAAGACAGCAGGAACCTCACATCTCCACTATAGAGCCTATATTTCCCCCAGTCCTGCAATCTTAGGATAGGGCCCACTTTCCCGCATGCCTTTCCCAATCCATACCAAATAATATTGCATCTACCGATCACAACCTAACCAATACAACGATTGCCACCTCAACATGCTTCACTTCAGACTGTGTCCAGAGACTTCAGGTGTGGAATGACAACCCTTCAGCTTCATTACTCGGGTGAGACCTTTCCTTTCATAGTATTCTCTAATTCCATCCCAGGTGGTTCACTTTCTAACAAAGTCCCAAAACCTAGATATAGACCAGTTTCTGTGAGAGAGAGAGCATATGTTCACACATATCCATAAACTAGTGCAAAATATATACCTGCAAGCAGAAGTACACTAGAGTTTGCAGTAAGTAACCCCCCCCCCCAACACTTCCTTTCCACTATTCCAACCTTTGGGTCCATGATTGCTCAACAATTTGTTTGGCTTCGTATGTTAACTCTCTTTTCAGCCACAGGTTCCAGATGTCATCAGGATGCCATCCAGGCTTCCCTGGACTGAAGACCCCACCAATGTGTCCTGGAGCTCTGCTTCCCCAGAGACCCACCCTACTAGGGAAAGACAGAGGCAGACTGGGAGTATGGACCAACCATTCAACACCCATGTTCAGCGGCGAAGCAATTACAGAAGCCAGACCTTCTACCTTCTGCAACCCACAATGACCCTGGGTCCATGCTCCCAGAGGGATAGAGAATGGGAAAGCTGTTAGGGGAGGGGATGGGATATGGAGTTCTGGTGGTGGGAATTGTGTGGAGTTGTACCCCTCCTACCCTATGGTTTTGTTAATTTATCCTTTCTTAAATAAAAAATAAATTAAAAAAATAAAAAAATAAACTGCAAAAAAAGAAGTAAGAGAGAATTAATCTTACTATGGGATTAAAACACATGAGAGAGGAATTTATAACATAAATTTAATAAGAATCTTCAAATCTTGAAAGAAGAACTTCAGTCAGAACTCCAGGGAAGAAAAGACACCCTAACTGCAACCCATGCCCAGGTAGATGGTTTAGCAAGTAGATCCACACATTCAGAAGAAATCTCCAATCTAGAATATACAGCCAGCACACTGTTTCAGTTCAAAGATGAAGCAAAGGAATAGTTTAGAAAGATTGAAACAACTCTGTGAAATTGCAGACTCTATCAAAAGATAGAATATAAAAGTGATAGGTATAGCTGAAGAGGAGGACAAGGTCAAAGGCCCAGAGTCCATTTTCAAAGCAATTTTAGCTGAGTACTTCCCTCACTTACAAAAACCATCAGAACATTCTCATTCGAGAGCATAACAACAACCAGATTTATAAATACAAAAAGACTAACACCAAGGCACATTATTGTAAAACTGTCAAAAGGCAATGACAAGGAGAAAAAAAAATGATGGCTGCTAGGGAAAGGAAATAAGTTACATACAGAGGAAAAACCATAACACTTTCATCAGATTTCTTTTTACAAACTCTAGAGGCAAGGAGAGAGTGGAATGACATATTCAAAGTTATAAAAGAGAGGGGAATTACAACCATGAATATTGTATCCTTTAAAATTATCCTTCAAATATGAGGAAAAAATAAAGGCTTTCTCAAATATTCAAGAACTAAAGTATTTGCCACAACCTACCCCACCTAACTAGAACTACTGAACTGAGTCCCACAAGAAAGGAGGAAACAAAGGAATACACGTTCCAAACACCAAGTTGCAGATGCTGCCATGACGCCAACCTGACTCACCTGGACAGACAAACCTCACCAATGAACCCTGGAACCCTACCTCTCCAGAGGCCTGCTTCAGTAGAGAAAGATAGGG